>NC_052532.1:121894205-122072955 GCF_016699485.2 Gallus gallus | reverse complement strand
TGTCTGTACTCAGCAAATTTCATGAGTGAGTATTCAAAGAATGCGTATCCTTTCTACGAGCATGCAATGAAAATTATACTTGGCATGAGTTGTCTCTAACAAAATCTCTGAGTTGTGTTGAAGGTGAACCACAGGCACTTTCAGGTCATGCTGGTTATAAGAGAAGGGAAGGGAAGGGAAGGGAAGGGAAGGGAAGGGAAGGGAAGGGAAGGGAAGGGAAGGGAAGGGAAGGGAAGGGAAGGGAAGGGAAGGGAAGGGAAGGGAAGGGAAGGGAAGGGAAGGGAAGGGAAGGGAAGGGAAGGGAAGGGAAGGGAAGGGAAGGGAAGGGAAGGGGAGGGGAGGGAAGGGGAGGGGAGGGGAGGGGAGGGGAGGGGAGGGGAGGGGAGGGGAGGGGAGGGGAGGGGAGGGGAGGGGAGGGGAGGGGAGGGAAGGGAAGGGAAGGGAAGGGAAGGGAAGGGAAGGGAAGGGAAGGGAAGGGAAGGGAAGGGAAGGGAAGGGAAGGGAAGGGAAGGGAAGGGAAGGGAAGGGAAGGGAAGGGAAGGGAAGGGAAGGGAAGGGAAGGGAAGGGAAGGGAAGGGAAGGGAAGGGAAGGGAAGGGAAGGGAAGGGAAGGGAAGGGAAGGGAAGGGAAGGGAAGGGAAGGGAAGGGAAGGGAAGGGAAGGGAAGGGAAGGGAAGGGAAGCATTTGGTAGAAGTTGGAAAGTGGAAGAAGAGGTGGAAATGTTGACTTCTGGGGCAGACTAGAACTAATTCTAACTGTGGTCCTTTTATTCATAGGTGTTCAGAATTAGATGTAGAGCCATTGCAAGGGCAGTAGATGAAAGCTATTGGCTCTGGATGTAAATGCTGGGAGACAAATACAGGCTACACTGTAGTATGCAACAAAACTCTGTAATGTGCTTCAGTCTGTCCTAAATAGCCAGCTGGTGTAAAGGGTGGATAAATACAGTGGAGGAAAATGTAACAGTCTCCCTGATCAGATCTGCTATTTATTTAGTTATTTGATTGATTGGACTGTTGTAGTTTGTCCCACAGCTAATTAATCTACCAATGCATGGGCTAGAAGGCGCTTTGCAAGGCTCTAATATACGCAATACTTTGTTGTGTTTTTCAGAAGTAAAAAAGGAACAGTCAAACATTACCATGTGCACAAAACCCCTGAGAATAAGTATTACCTCACTGAAAATCACTGTTTTGAAACAATTCCCAAACTGATAAACTACCACCAGCACAACTCAGCAGGTAATCCTATGTGTTCTCCCTACTTGATGGGCTCTGGCTTAGTCTTCTGTGCTCCTCAGAGTTAACACAAACAACTTCCAATGCTGAGTATTCTAAATTTTGAGGCAACTTTTGGGAGAATTTGGGTGAGACTTGAGCTACCATATTCACAATCGAAATAGTTGCTTTGCTTTCTGTACAGTGCTTTTTGATATTTTACTGGCTCTTCTTGCAGTGCCTCTGCTGGAGGTACTGCACAGAAAAATTTGTTAAAAAACCTGTTCAGAAACCCTGAAGTGCTTAGTCTTGTGAAGTGATGAAGCTGCTAAAAATTGTTGTCTTCACCTGGATGGTTGTAATATGGTGTGTGTTTTTGTGTATTAACTTCCTGTATGTTACTTGATTCAGAGGGGTTATTTATATATTGAGACCTTTAATGGGTTTTGTTTGTAGGTATGGTGCCAAGGCTCCGGCATGTGGTATCTACACAAATAAATAAAGTTCCAGCCACAGCTTCATTGGGAAATGGTAGGAAAAAAATTTTATAGTATCAGTCTTGGCCACCAATAAAAACAAGACAAGAAAATCATGATTTACTTTTTTCAGGCTTGTGGAAGGTTGCAGAATCTTTGAATTCATCGTTTTGTGGCCATTTTAGTTTGCACACATAACGTTTATGTTATGTCTTTTTAAGACACTCTATGTCAAATATTATATTGAACATTAAAGATCATAAAAACTTTCTCTTTTTTTTTTTTTTTTTCCCTCTGCAATATTAGCTGGCACAATCATACTTGTTTTCCAATCCCCTACAGGAATATTTATCATTTGATGCATAAATCTTTCTCAAAACTGCTTATAAGGCTTAAACCTAAGCAGTAGCAAACAATACTTGTAGGAAGTTTAGTGTCCTTCAAACACAAAGCTGAGATGAGAGACGGGTACGTTACATCAGTGCACCATGATTTTGTAGCCCTTCAGAGAAAACAACAGCATTGCACCTGACAGACTTTGTGCTTGCATTTGTTTATTTTTTTGCTTAAGGGAATTTCTTTGTCCTGCTAGGAATCTGGGAGCTGAAGCGAGAAGAAATTGTCCCGTTGAGAGAGCTGGGAAGTGGTCAGTTTGGAGCAGTGCATCTGGGAAAGTGGAAGGGACTATATGATGTAGCTGTAAAGATGATTAAAGAGGGAGTAGTGTCAGAAGACGAATTCGTAGAAGAAGCTCAGACTATGATGTAAGCTTTGCTTACGCATTTGGAAACAATGATTTCTCCAGACATTAATAAGTAATGCAAAGCAGACACCGGAAAAAGGATTTCCTCTTAAAAATAGCCTTAAATAATGTTGAGTACATTAGACACAGGCTAAATAGGTAGCCATGTAGAACATTTGGAGTACTACCAAAATAATTTCACGCAAACTGATGGGGTCACCTACAAAAAGTTTCAGCTAATGTCTCTTCCAAAACATTAGAGGTTCCACATATGTCACTTAAAACTACTTTCCTTAGCACATATACAGAAATGATAGAAGGCCGTTCTTGTCATCCTGCAGATAGGAATGCAGTGAACGACTGAGAAATATCAACAATATAAAGATTGATTTGAAGTATTAGTCTCTGAAGACAAAGAGAGAATTGTATTAGAATGTCCAGTGAAATTCCTTGAAATGATATTAAGCACATGAATTCAAGAACATTTCTGTTATCTCATGTCCTTAAGGCATGCGCTACCTTCCTGTCATCTAGCTGATACAATCACCGTTCTGAATCCAAAAATTTTGCTGCATGGTTTTAGTAGAAAACTTATAGTTATAGGCCCACTCAGTTCCATTTTCTCCCATGAATAAGGCTGCATATTTTCTCTGCTAAATCCTGTGTGAGATTTTGACTATGAAGTTGGTATTTCATCAATACTTCTTTTGGTTGTCATCAATACTGAGGTTCATAGTAATGAGCAGGAGTCTCAGTTCCTCTTGAAAAGGAATACTTTAAGATAAGACTGCATTCATTCTCAGGAATTTCTCAGAGAATGCTGCATTAATATTTTAAGAAATAAACTTACTAAATGCTCAATCATATCCATTCTTTCTCTTACTGTTTTATTTGCATTTATTTCAGGAAACTTAATCATCCCAAACTTGTTAGACTGTATGGAGTATGCTCAAAATTGTATCCCATCTATCTAGTGATGGAATATATGCCAAATGGCAGTTTACTCAGCTACCTACAGATTCATGGGAAGGAATTACAGCCCCTTCAGCTTCTGGAAATCTGCTACGATGTTTGTGATGCTATGGCTTTTCTGGAGAGCTGTCAGCTCATACATAGAGACTTGGTAAGCTATCCCACAAGAGAAGTGAAACAGGAAAGGCAGAGGCAGTTCTGTCCCATAGTTCAGGTACAGCTGCACTGGTTCTCTTGGTGCTCACCTGAAAAGCATCATGGTCTGCAGAGCAGAGACACCTGGTTGGCTCAGCACAAGGCACTCTGAGCTAGGAGCTTTAAAGCCACATGAAAACAGCACCGTCTACAAGCTAACCTCTCTGCTTCAAAGCTGGACTAGCAGGTCCCCAGCACTGCATACTGTGCTGCTTGCATGTATGGGCTCTAGGCTTAGGGATTTATGCAGCACTTTACAGCACAATTGTAGCATCAGTAAAGCAAAAAGTTCAGTTCTCCAGGAGAAAGAGGTGCAGTATTAAAGATGTGAGGCACTGTTTTTAGGGATAAATCTCTAAATTATCTAACTGGGAACTTTTTCTCTTTTAACAAGTATGGATGTTATTGGGATAAATGGGAGTTTATTCTTGCACACTGCAAGCAGGAACAGAACTTGAAAGTCTGCAGTTGCCTTTTCTTTTAAATGCATTTATAAGTCACTGTTTTCAAGAAAGTATTTCAAGTAGCTCTCAATGTGAGGGTCAGTCATTTCAAGGTCCTGGACCCAAAGTTTATACAAAACATAGTCATAAAAAATGGCAGCATAAGGCTTTTGGGGAAATAAGCAGTTGTATTGGGGCCTGTTAAAAGTGAGCAAACCCAAATTTCAGAGTCAGTAGCAGTATTTTGCCTTCTAACTTCAGACAGAAATACACTGGAATATTTGGTAATGATTTATTTTATAGGCTTGCTTAATTTTCCAGTAGGGATCTCATCTCCTCAGGTACTATTTTAAATGCTGTCTTGATGATGCTTTCAAAAATTTGTTTCTATTTGCAAACAAAGTTGTTCAATCCATACATCACTAATTTTCACACTCTCCTTGAGAAACGAGGAATGACAGACAACGTGGGTAGCAGTGTTCAAGTAGTAAATACAAAGTCAGTCTCTGAAAACTGTCTGTACACCACAGCAAGACAGAGATTAAACATGAGCTTGATTTCATGCTGTAGATTCAAAGTGCATCACTAAAATTAATGAGCATGCAGAGACAGAAAATCCTACTTCAGATAAGTGTTCTCTGGTGATCATTTGTAGAACTATATTCTTACTGAAACTTTCATAAGCCAGACTGTTAATATCAATTTTTATTGTTCCACACTGCTTATAATGTATTGTGGATAATCAAATCAGTGTTTTCCTTCTTGCTTTTGATGCCTTGGTAAATTCTGAGACTACAAAAGGGGACCCTGTATCAGGATACACTTTGAAAGACAGAGTTTAGTTTCTAAATCTGTTGCTGTCTGTCCAGGTGAATGTGAGTTCCTCACCTCTGTTTAATCATCTCCCAGCATCCTCATTTGTAAAGCTGAGGTAATGATAAACAGTGTTTTTCAATCAGCAGTCAAAAGCAAAATAAGAGCTACTTACTAATCCCTTACAGTTTCCAACTTAGCTGCTTCAATCAAAGAATTTCATTGCTCTTTGAAATGTTAGTAGGTAAGGATTATGACGTGACATTATTTCCTCCACTTTAGTTTCTTCTACTCATCTGTTTTCTCATTTTTCTACTAAAGGCTGCTAGGAACTGTTTGGTTGACAGCAATCTTACTGTGAAACTATCTGACTTCGGGATGACAAAGTAAGTAAAAGAACTTGTAGCCTTGTGGATCAATGGTGTCAGTGTATCTATAGTTTACTGGTAGTGATCAGCTAAGAACAGGCCTTAAGTAAAGTTAAGCCACAGTGTGTTACAGCTTTTTGTGTCTCCTATCCACTAACTAGTCCCTAAACTATTATGGAGTTACAATAAAGACACTTTTCTGTCTCAAAAACTCAATGCTTAAGGCTAGACACAGCAGAGAGATTTCTCTACTCACATTTGTTAAGGAAATCTCAGTTTGCTTTTTCTAGAAGATATGCACTTGATTCATGGGTTATACACCTGCATCAGCAGCCTCAGTAAAAGGAAGTGGGAGAAGATGAGCAACCTCAAGTCCTCTGAGGAGAGGCTGAGGGGACAGGCACTGCTTAGTCTGGTGAAGATGAGGAGGGTAAGAGATACCTAAAAGCTGACTATGTCTGCTTGCAGTTGCAAAGCTGATGAAGCAAAGTAAATCTCATCAGTGTCAGGTGTCATAGCCATGGGCACTGGCCACATACTGCAGCTCAGAAAGTTCAAGCTTGAAGAACATAGGGTATTTCACAAGGTGACAGTGCGACAGGAAGCACTGGGATACAGCACAAACCCCCATAGCAGAGAGGTTGGATCTAGATGACCTTTGAGGTTCCTTCCAACCCAAGCCATTACATGGTTCTATGATTCTATGATTATTTCTCTAATATGTTGATAACAATTATCTGATCTACTGATTACAGCTAGTGTCTCTATCACATATCCTTTAGAAGTTTGGGATTCCATCTGGGATTTTCCTGGCCAGGATTTTCCTTCAACTAGCCACAGCCAAGTTCATTTCTTCCATTTTAGGTATGTCCTGGATGATCTGTATGTAAGTTCTCTAGGAACTAAGTTTCCAGTGAAGTGGTCAGCACCAGAAGTTTTTCATTACACCAAATTTAGCAGCAAGTCAGATGTATGGGCCTTTGGTATGTATGGAATTTTGCATATAAATACATATGTGTATATGTTATCATGTTTGAATTTCCCTATCTTAGTATATGAAAGTACTAGACACATGCTGAAATAACATAAAAAGCAATTACAGCTTATGCTCTCATTTAATATTTTTTTTGAATCAAAATAGGAATTTTTGGAATTTTTAGCCTAATGTTTTTTTCTTCTAGGCATACAGAAACCTTGACCACTCCCCAGGTGCTTTATGTGTGTTTCATATGCTGCACTAAAGGGAAACATTGGCCCTAGAGATCAAACAGTATCTTTGACTGTAAAACATGAACCTTAGCTACCCAAATCAAAGAGCTGATCTATTAGTCCTAGAGGTCAGCATGGACACTGTGCATGGGATCTGGGTTGCTGCATCCTGGAAAAAAAAATGCATTTGCAGATTACTTTCTGTGCAGAAATTTCAAACATCTGAACTTCTACTTCAGTGGTTTTCAAGCCATGATTTAAAAATCCCCAGAGGCTGTTCAGTGTTTCTAAAAGTCCAAAAAAATAAAAAATAAAAGCAGCAATGAAAGGGGAGCCACTTGTGAGCAGACTTAAGTTCACCTACATGGGTTTGCTCCTGCAGTAGGATGATGTTAGCAGCTGCTGATTTGATGGAAGTTTGGCAACCAATTGTCCTTGAGATTGAACAGTGGTGAATAAAGCAGATGAAAGTGCTTCCAAAATGTGATGCTTCTTTTTTATCTTTACCTTCAGCTAGTCTCCCAATACTGTGTCTGGCGGATAAACAGTTCAATTGTGCGATTTACAAGATTTTTATAATATATGCAATTAAATCAAAAGATGGATTTTCTGGTGATAAAGTTTCTTTCTGTTCTTATGGATGAAATCCTGACTCCAGGCATTATTATCATTAACTTCAGTATCAGTATTAAGTTCAATGAAAAGCACTATTTTCCCTCAGAGGGTCTTTTCTCATTTTACCACTCTCCACTGATGCAGTGGAAACAAGGGGAGAGCTGGATCTGTCAGTCCTGGTTTGACTGCTTTAAACTAGTGAGTCTTTGAAGGGTTAAAGAACTGAACCAAGGTAGTCACATCTCAAAAGCAGATGTCTGAGGACAAATCTTGGCTGGTTCCTGCTCTCATCAGGGAAAGGTGAGATTCAGGTATTGTTTTACTCTGATCTCACTGTGACACTGCAAAGCAGTGATCTTCAAGCTGGAGGGAAGTTAAAGATCCAGTGCGTTTCTTCTTGGAAAAAAATAATATTTCCAGTATTAATAATAAATTTGGATGTTAGAATTTTTTTTTTTTCTCAGAAAGAGTGGTGAGGCAGTGGCACAGGCTGCCCGAGGAGGTGGTGGAGTCACCATCCCTGGGGGTGATCAAGAATCGTGTGGGTGTGGCACTGAGGGACGTGGTTAGTGGGCATGGTGTGATGGGCTGGTGGTTGGATTAGATGATCTTTGTGGTCTTTTCCAACCTTAATGATTCTATGATTCTGTATTGTGAATAAATATTCCACTTCTTTTTTTTTTTTAACTTTATCACATATGTTTAGTTTCAAGAAAAATAGTTTTGAGCAAAGGAGTCCTTATGAATTAATGATTATTATACTATCCAATGTTTCTATTGCTTCATTAAATTCCACTTTTTATATGTATGTGTAGGAGAGACCACAAAGCATTTGAGAATCTTTCTGATACCAAACAAGTTTATGTCTCACTCGCTTCAGAAGATCATTAAAAATGTCATTATGATTTATTCTATAAAATTATGCATAACTGTAACTGTCATTTTCTTTTTCCTTCTCTAACACTCTATCTGGCTGTATACATATACACACTTACATAAGGGGATGTTTGTACTTTTGGACATTACTCTCCGTGGAGTCTGATCAGTTATGTGTTGCATGTGCATCTTGTTTTGGGAAAAAAGGATTATCTTACATTTCTTGGTTCTCATTTCTTATCTTCTGTTTCTTGCCTTCTGTTGCTGTGAATACTTCTGCAGGTATCTTAATGTGGGAGGTGTTCACTTTGGGAAAGCAGCCCTATGAGCTGTACGATAACATGCAGGTGATTGAGAAAGTTTCTCAAGGATATAGACTTTATAGACCACAACTGGTTTCAGACATCACCTACCAGATAATGTACAACTGCTGGCATGAGGTATGTGTATCTGCATGTACATTTCAATCTCAATTCAATACACAGGGTAAGATTCTTCTCACTAATTTATTGGTTTAAAATTTGAATTCTGATTTAAATTCCTATGATTACAGGATGACTAGTCGTACCTCCCCATGACCATTCTTCCCATCTATTTTAGCCACCATAGAATATGTGTTATTTCTATTCATATATAAGTATCTTAATTAATTTAGAGGTAATATCTACCTTTTTAGATAGCTAAAGTTGCATGAAAAAAAACACCCTTAGAAAGGAAGGAGTGGGTTATCCCATCTGTGAGCTTTCAAGGAGTCAAATACTGATCATGCTGATGTTATCTTGAGAGGCGTGTCTGCTGTGCCAAGAACTATTCTGATTTATTGTTTCTGTGGACCATGATTTGTTCCTCACCTGCAGCAAAGAACCATTTGGCATATTGTTGGTGATACCGTGAAATGACAGCAATGACAGTCTCTTTAAATATTATTGGCAGAAATTTGAGAAAAATATAAATGGAAAGAAAGAAGAATAAATTATCACAACAGAAGAAAAATATAAAAAAAAAAAAAACCTTTAATTTTCTTTGTCCCATAAGCACCACTGTCTCTCTGAATTTCTGCATGCATTTAAAACTAAATAACTTTATCCATCATCTTTGCTTCATCCAGCTGCCAGAAAAGCGTCCTGCCTTTCATCAGCTCCTATCATTTTTTGAGGTGCTGAGAGAAGACAGCAGGCCTTGAAAAAGAAGATTCACATACAGATGACTGTGCATACTTGTTCCATATCACCTGCCTTCTGTGAGAGAGTGAAATCTGAACTCTTCCTGACATGAGCCACCTCTGTTACACTATATGTTAGTCTTCTAATTTAATTAGGGATTTGACCAAGAAGTTTATGGGGAAAGCTTTTATGATACTCTGCAGGTGACAGTATCTAGAAGGATGCTGTGGAAGAATGTAATTCATTCGGTCCACCTTGTCTCAAAGGACTCCTCAGACACTGAGATATACGGCAACTGTATACACTCCTTCCATGTTTCCAAGCTGTCACCGTTTGGCCTTAGCTGGAAATGTAAACAAGGAAATAAATGCTAGTTAGGCTTTCTGATTATCACAACTCATCTGAATGCATTTTTCCTTTGTAAATCCCTGAAGCTGGTGCCTGAGGTCAAATGCAGAACTGCTGTAAGGAACAACAACATAAGTAGTTATCATTTCACTTTCAATTACTTATAAATTGCTATTGGTAAAATATTACATCAGTTTGCTTACTAGTAGTATTGATTTTAATTTTGGCCCTTGGGGTGTATGTCTGATTCTGAATTTGTTCTAAGCTGCATATCTAAGATATTTGCAACTCTGCTACATACAGAAAGTTCCTTAGGGAGTTATTACTTCTTTCCACACTTATTTTTTTTTCCTTTTCATTTTTTATGTAGTCATTGCAATAATAAATGTTAAATTTGGCAGATCTGTATAAAACTTTAAGAGCAAAAAAATTGAAAAAAACTTACACTATATTGCTTAGCCAGATATTGTACTGCTGAGCAACAGAACATTCTCTACTGACATTAATTCTGAATTGTTAAATAAGAACACCCAACTTTCAAACGTGCATAGCACTATGCTAATTAAGGGCAACTTCATTCCATCTGGATATACCAAACACATCTGAAGTTTCATCGCTGTAACAGAATCTAAAGTTACATACTGACATTTGTAAATGGCCCATCCAATATATACAAAAAATGAAGAGGTTGTGAAATAAAATTTCTGAAAAACTTCTCTCCTTTGAAATGGATGCTTTGTTGTAATGGAAATGTTAATCTTGAAAACAGATCTGAGGGTGGCTGTTATGCCTAATTACTTTGTTTCCTGTTTTGTCATTCCTTGTTTCTGTTGATGTACTGTAAGTGGGTAAAACACATGCAGTTGAATTATTTATCTTAATACTTTATTTATCTTAAAGTCTAGCTAAGTACTAAGATTTGGGGACATTTTGGCAATCAAATATGTAGTATAGACAACTTTATATGCCTGCACAGTTTGCAACTATTACTTTCATCTGCCTACCATTTTGAATCATCTTCAATTGCCTCTTGTCCTCAGCACTCTACCAGCCACGTCTTTGTCTCCTTGAGCCTTATACACTTCCCAGGATGGATATTCCACAGCTTCTCTCATAGCATGGAACAGGCAGCCTGTTCCAGCACTGTAATACCCTCCTCACAAATAGCTTTACCTTTCCAGGTTCAGACTGACCCTCCCAAGCCTCAATCTGCTGCCACGTTACATATTTCAAACCAAATGCAGAACTTTGCACTTGTACATTTTCGCAAGGTTTCTGTCGGCCCAGTCCTCGAGTTTATTCATGTCCCTCTAGACTGAAGCTCTGCTGTTTGTTTTATCAATGCATCTGCTCCTTCTGATGCCACCACCACAAGGGTAGCTGGAGTTGACAGTCTATGCTTGATGTCTATCTGTGGGTACCTAATCTCCACCCAAGGTCTCTGGTTATTTCCTGTTGGAACTGCTCCCTCCTCCACGTGCCCAGGGAGGTAGTGGAGTCGCCGTCCCTGCATGTGTTCGAGAACCGTGTGGATGTGGCATTATGAGACGTGGTTAGTGGGCATGGTGTGATGGGTTGGTGGTTAGACTAGATGATCTTAGGGGCAGAGTAGCGAGATACAGTCACCTCCCTGTCCCTGATGGCCACACCTCCTCTGGTGGAGCCCAGGATACCATAGGAAGGCCAACGGTAACATGTAACACCAACATTTATTTTATATGTTGTTAGAGCATGGTGCTAAGACTGCCTGTTTGCACCCTGCCTCTTCTTAATTCTTCTGTGAAGTGCATGAGACATATCTGAGATTCTACATAAAATACATGGGCTGATGAAAGTGAAGGCTAGAGACAGGTGCGGAACAATGTTAATGTGTGCAGTGATATCCAAAGGGGAACCCAGGACAAGACAAAGTCATGATACGCTACTTGATAAAATACTACAGGGGATTCATTTATCTAACTTTAAGCACATGAATTAGCCATTCAGTGTAGAAATCAGCACTTTTTGAAGTTCCTGATATAGGCAGTGAAAGCAAGGATAAGATTTTTTTTCTTGGTTGCCTTCTTAATGCATTTTGGAAGCTCTGAACTTTGTAACAGTGCAAAATGATGAAATGCAGAAACTCTTCCATGAAGTAGAGTTCTAATTTTTGCTCAGCTCCACTCCTGGTTTCTCTTACTTTTGTATATGTTTGCATACATGAGCATATGCCTGCACGTGCACACATACATTTTAAAAAAATAAACTCCCAAAACTATTATATAAAATTATGTGACAGCATTTCATGACCCTTTTGGGTCCCTTCCAATTCAAGATATTCTATGCTGCCATTATGTCTGTGAAATACTCATTTGTAATAATAGTTACACTATAGTGCAAATAATAGTGAGTTATAATATACTGTAAATATAGTAAATTTACTACAGTAAGTATCTATGTAATTGTACAGTTCATATTTGTAATATGTCATATTTGTAACGCAGTATTTGGTATCATGGAGGCAATAGCTGACTTACTAATCATTTAGTATTAAGGAAATTTATTTCACGTTTCAATACGAACATAACACACTTATTTATTTATTTATTTATTTATTTATTTATTTATGAGGGCACGTACACTATTTGGTTTCCACAGTACTTGCCCAGCAACCAGTTAAAAAAAATAACTTATGGTACAGCCTTCTAACAAAGTTCCAGTGCTTGCTAGTCATCACTCAGTGTCCATTTTACATTGACACAGATTCCTGAAAGTGCAAAAACTGCTCTCAGTTCATACTAAACCGAGTTCATCACCAACATTCTTCTGGTGGCCTTTTTTTTTTTTTTTTTTTTTTCCTTACTCTCTATTAGATAGACTTCTGAGCTCTCCATCAGGCAAGATATTCCTCAGGGGCATCACAAGTATGTGAGTTACTCTCATTTGTCTTCAGCTATGTACAACTCTATACTTCCAAGATTTTCTATCTCATTACAGAGGAAACAAGGACAAATGGGATGCAGCACACCTATGAAAAGCACAGATAGTGTGTATTATGATGAATATAATTTATAGAAAAGCCACAGGACATAAAAGTCTTGCATTTTTGCATGTTTTCTAGTTACCACATAAACAGCAGATTAAGTTACCATTGCCCACCCAAAGTCATTGTGTCTGACGACATCCATAGTTTTTTGGTCCTTGGTAGACACCACAAGTAAAACAAAAAACAAAACAAAACAAAAACAAGCTAGCATGTCTTCTAAAAGGATGTTTGTGTCTCTTCAGATTGCTCAAAACCCTTGTTGCTTCTTCCATCTTCATCGTAAGGATTCACTTCACAGTTTGATCCTGCTTCATTCGCTCTCCCTCTTGCTTTCCTGTAAGGGAAATTCTTTTTATATTACAAGTCCCTCTGCTGTTCAAGTCCTTCTGGATCCTCAGAATAGGCTATTGTAAATAATACAATTCTTAACTGGGAATATTTATACCAAAAGTGATTTTGTGTTGGTTTTAAGGGGAACTGTAGCAAGCCAACTTACATTCTCAGAAATCCCATTAACGAAGAGACATAAAAAACAAACCCAAATACACTGGTGTTGATGCAATAATTTTTAAGAGAAATGGCATCCCTGGCAAACCCCCAACAAGATCTCTGAAGACTGCAGGTGCTGACGAATGTGGGCAAACTCTTCTGTTGAAGCAGACACTGTGCTCCAAGCAGGCTCTCCACGAGCCTTGCACCAGGGCTGGCAGAAGAATGGCTATGCCACAGCTCTGCAGCCACGGCCTGTTTAGCTGCCGTGGTTAAAGTGCTGATGAAAAGGAACTTGCATTAAGCTGCCAAAGCAGTTGTGTTCATCAGGGAGCTGAACCTTTAGCCATCACCACTTATGGGAAGAGGAGGGCTCATCTGTAAGCACCCTAATGCTTTAGCCATGGGTTCTTCTCCCAGCAGCCAAGATCATAGTATCAAAAATACCACTCACTTTCTTTTATCCCTCTGACCAGTGATGATCAAGACAATAACTCCAATGACAATCAGACTCATGACCACCCCAAACAGAATTAACCAGATGGTGACTGGTGGTTTGTAAGGTGTGGCCAGGGTTGGTACTATGCCATCAAACTCCAGCGTGTTGTCATCCAGTCTGAAAGCCTCACTGATTCGTCCCCGAGACATCCTGCCATCAAGAGCACATTAAAAGTTTATTTGGAGGAAATAAACATTTTTCAGTTCCTTTATAATTCTCCGGTATGCTAAGCTCCCACTGAACTGATCAGCTGATTGCAGGAGGTACTGCTAAGCCCCGTACTCCCTCTGTCACAGCTTGGTGGATAACAGACACGATAACTTAAGCCCTTAACCCGCTGCAGCTTAAGTAACATGTTCAGATACTGCCTAAGCTCTTAAAACCAGATCGAACAGCTTATCACAATGAGGCAAGCAGCTTTCTAATCTCATTCTTTATTTGTGCTTTGCTTCTCATTCTGTTTACCCATAACTAACTCAGTTATATGACAGAAAATCACAGCTTTGCCTTCTTCTTTACCTATTTCCATCCTACAGCCTTCCACAACCATGATCCATGATATTTCTTGCCCTGAACACTTTCCCCATTGTCTTTTCTGTGTCTTTCCCTGAACCTCTGCTTCTGTCAGTTCAGTCTGAACAATACTTCCCTGGTTGTACTCTCCTTTGATTCACTACTTCCTCTAACTACTTCTTCAATGCCATCTTACATTGTTGCTACTTTTAGATTTGTGCTCTCTTCTTTTCCCACTGTATTTTATCCATGACCAGCTGCAGTCTTGCAGTTTTACTTATCATTTTTACAGTAGTGACTTACAGTGGTGTCAAACTGTGCTATAAAAGAACTGTTCATTGACCCATAAGTGGGAACTAGCTCCTGCTCTGACCTCTTCATTTCGTTCTGATCAAATACATTTGGCTTTCTTTCTAATGCATCATTTTAGTCCTTGCTAACAATAAACTTTGCACTGATTTTTCAGTAACAAGAGGAAGAAACATTCATGCACTTGTGCATGCACACACCATTACCATGCCCCCTTATTTCAGAATATAGGATAGTTCCTGTTAGAATTTGAGCAATGACACTTCCTGGCAAAGTATGATGCAATTGCGTGTGTTATGGCAGTTTTACAAGCCCCTCGAAGCATTTTACATTGGCTTCTGTCCAAGATACCATCAGATAGATGGATTGTTTTTCTTCTGTCATAACAATTTCTCTCATCCTAATATTTCCATGCAAACTGCAGAACTGAATTTCTTATCTCACTTCCTATTTCTTCAGCCTTAAGCTCTGCTTTTCCTTCCACCCTTTCATACATTTTTTTTCCCCCAGAAATGAAAATCTCACCTGATGGCTTTTTCCACGTCAGCTCTGGGCACAATATCACTGACATTACCTGGCATGCTGACTGTAAGGTAGAAGGAGACCCTCTGCGTCTCTTCCCCAACGTGAATGTCTGTAACCCTGATTGAGAATCAGAAGATAAAGGTTTCTCCACTATTGAGATGACATTATCTTTAAATTCAGGTAAGGGAATGGTTGCATTAGGCAGGCAATGCTGGTCTGTGCCAAGTAAAGGCTTCCTAGTGACCTCAGCTTGGAATTGAAAACAATAATACTGTTATAATTTCATTTTCTATGTGCTAAGGAGTACCTTTAGATGGAAAGAGTCTACTCCATACCTGGGACAATCTTTGGCATAATTTCCCAAAGCACATAATCAGCTACAGAATAAGAATGTTTGGGCCTCTTGAGTGTTTGGGATGGGGCTTGCAAGTAAGGTGATGTATGGAATACTAAGTGTAAAATAATCTCATATTCTGCTAGGTATAGATCCTAGAAATTACATGACTAATGTTCTATACAGTAATAATGAATAGTTTAAGTAGATAGTACCTGAAAGTTTTTCAGGAAACTAAGAAAAAGGGTATTTTTTCTTACTTAAATCAGTCTCAGATGATAGATTTTATGTTTGTAAGCAAACCCAGATAAGATTCATAAGTCTGCATAGATTTCTAATGCATTATGTTCAACAAGCTTATCTTTCCTTGGCTCAGAACTTCTCAGATATACAATATCATAAATATATATTGTTAGAAATCTTTTCTAATCACTATCTCTTCCATGATATTCCTATATCTGCATTGTGCAGAAATTCTCAAGGCTCACTTCTCCATCTGATAAGCAGTCTAACTTCAGCAGGCTGTTTCTGAAGTTCACACTTCTCAGGAAGAGAAGGAACAGCACGTAACGAAGCAGGCACCTTGCCTTTTACAACCAGCTGATGTTTGACATTGTTGTTATCACCTTTCCTTTTTGTATTCAGCAGAAATAATAACTAATTCCACTAACTCATACTGCTACCAAGCCAGAAGCAATACAGACATAACTGGCAGGGGTAAGAAAACCACTCACTGGAAGTCAACATTTTGTTCCTTCTCCTTTGCAAAGTATTTCCTCATGGCATAGGCAATGGATGACTTGAACAAGAAGAGCTCACTTGCATCCCACACATACTGCAAAGACAGAACAAGAGATCATCAGAGGTGATAGTTGTACGGCAAGTTAGAAATAGTAATTGTAATGCTTGGCATGCACTTCTGTTTTATTGATTTGTGCCACGACAGCATTGTAGGAAGCTACTCAAACATTTTAGCTCCATTAATCTGGGCACTATGCAGAAGAATAAGCAAGAAGGCATCCCCCACTGCCACACAATCCATCACACTGTACCTCTGCAATTCCTGGTAGCTCTATGTGGGGTGCTGAAGCTGTTGCAGCCCAAGGCATCTCCCTGGGGCTAACCAATAATTACTGTGTACCTGAGTTGAAGTCTAATGATTTCATCTTTGATTTTAATGATTTTAATGACCTTGTTTTAGCCCTATCATTTCATTTGTAGATCTGTCCTTTTAAGGCAGAGGAACATCCTTTGAGTGCACAAGTATTGTGTGAAGGCAGCTCATCTATGTGCTTGACTAGTTGGGATTTTGAGGGTTTTTTTGGATGGCTTTTCTTTTGCTTACTTGTTTCCTTTTTTGGGGGGAGAAAGAGTGATGTTGTAAAAAGCCCTTCACATCAGCACTTCTACTGTTCTTTTTCCCTTGAGACGGAGAGGCAACATAAGAAATACCCTTTCTTTTTATGGGCTCTTCCCAGATGTTTTGTGACTCCAAAGTAACCCACAATGAGACACTGAAATCAAAACCTGCTTCTCTGCAGCAGGATCTGGGAGCTGCAAAGGGACACGAATCTCTGCAAGCACCAACAACTCAGCCCAGCCCACTGAGCAATGTCATGCATGCATGAAAGGAAAAATTCTGTTGAACTCTACAGTAAGTTTTTTTGTCCCTCAAAAGCCTGGATTTGATTGCATTGCAGGAATGTCTATAAACACTGTTAGTAATAGCCTTATACCATTCCTGATATTTTCTTGAGTGATATTCAAGAAGGTATGCTAGAAGCCTGCTCTGCTGTAATGTTGCTTTATAGAACCCAGGCACATTCTCCCTCCCTGCCCTCCTTCCAGCACAGAATGAGGACAGGAACACAGTGGAGGTGAGAACAGGAGGAGCCCACTGCTGCTGCTCTGGGCTGCATCGGGCCCCATGAAAAGCAACAGTTCGTTTTACCTCTTGTCCCCAACATTTAGGCTTCACAGTGGTTTTTGTTGTGGTTGCTGTTGTTGTTTATTTATTCATTTCCCATTTATTTATAAACTAGGAGATAACTGAGCTTGTTTCCACTACAGCTGCTTTCTGTACTTAGCAACAAAAGGCAATGAAGCTGTAGGGGTCTTATGGGGCGTGGCTGAGGGAACTGGGATTGTTCAGTCTGGAGAAGAGGAGGCTCAGGGGAGACCTCATTGCTCTCTACAACTCCTGAAAAGAGGCTGAGGTGAGGTGGGGGTCAGCCTCCCCAGTAACAGCAATAGGATGAGAGGGAATGGCCTCAAGTTGTGCCCGGAGAGGTCCAGGTTGGATATTAGGAAAAAATTCTTCTCAGAAAGAGTGGTGATGCATTGGCACAGGCTGCCCAGGGAGGTGGTGGAGTCACCAGTCCTGGAGGTGTTCAAGAACTATGTGGATGTGACTCTGAGGAGCATGATTAGTAGGCATGGTGTAATGGGTTGCTGGTTGGACTAGATGATCTTCGTGGTCTTTTCCAACCTTAACAGTTTGATGATTCTATGTGAGAAGTGACCACTCACAGGCTGTCCCTAGGCATCTCAAAAATCCTACCTGGTGCCCGTTGTTTGCCACAGAGGCTGCTTTGCTTTCAGAGTCAAACAATCTTCCTGTGTTCCCATGTGCAGCTTGAAAGGCAATGCACACCTGGCTTCTAATTCAAGAAGAGTTTTCCATGGAAAAATGCACCTACATTCCAGCAGAATGACTGCTTTCCATTTCAACATGCCATATGTAATGAGATCACACACATAACAGTCAGCCAGTGGGGAACTGTGAACCGGTGTCTGACGCCATGTTTGTTTTCAAATGGTGGTAAGGGATTCCCATTCATGAAATTTTTATTTTAGGTAAGATAGAGTGATTAAGCAAGGAACTTCTAACAGCTTTCCTTGGGAGGGCATTTGCACAACACCCAGCTACAGCAAAGCTGTGAGTGTTTCTGCTTCATCATCTACACTGGTAGTGCTCTGGCTGCGGTTTTAGCCTAAGAAAAATCAGCCTAAGAAAAATTAGCAGGGTAATTGCAGAAGAACAGTCTGGCACAAGGCTACCTGTGAGCCACAGTGCTTGATTCGACAGCACTTTGGGCTACTGAACCTTCCCTGCTGGTGCCATCTAGGGCAGTCTCTGGGAGCTGCAGGACTGCCTGGCGGAGATGCAGCTGCCCCTTATCCTACAGTAACTCATCGTACTCAGAATGTCTTCTGCTGTTCTAATCACAGGATTGTAGAATGAAGGTTGGAAAACAGTTGTAAGATAATCTAGTCCAACCAGCAACCCATCTTCATCATGCCCATGAACTATGTCCCTCAGTGCCACATACACACATCTCCTGAATGCCTCCAGGGACAGTGACTCCACTACTTCTTTCGATGGTGCAAGACACCTCCAAATATTTAAACAAACACTTGCACCATATTCCCAGCTTCTGTGCGCTGTGAACTATTAAAAGGGGCAAAGTAGAAAGCTCCCAGATGAGAAGGTTTCTCGCACAATGGTGATGGGGACTAGTTTTGAGAGGCAAATTCATGGCTTGCTCATCAGAGCTTAGGAACCTACTGACCATACAATAATTCAAATTAAGTAATCTGTATGAGATTGTTTTACAGCTGCTCAATTGCACAACAAAAGCTATGATGGCAAAAGGCAGGCATAAAAATGGTATTAAGCTAAACATTAACCGTAATGACTAATAAATG
Organism: Gallus gallus; assembly: GCF_016699485.2. Classification (NCBI taxonomy): domain Eukaryota; kingdom Metazoa; phylum Chordata; class Aves; order Galliformes; family Phasianidae; genus Gallus; species Gallus gallus. The sequence goes on along the minus strand of NC_052532.1, from coordinate 122,054,116 downwards.
TGTTGTAATATGGAACCTATTCATGCTGCTGATATCAGTGTTGAATTGTATCTAACTCAACTCAGCGGTCTGGGAAGCAATAAAGCACCAATGGGACATGCGTGTGAGAGAGTGATAGAAGCAAGAGCATTAATTCCTATGAAAAATGAGCCCATGGTACTGCAGCCCTGCAAGTCCAATGGGCTCTGGCACATAGGTCTAAATGACCTGCTGATGACACACACACTCTTGGAAAATCACTAACAATCTACAAGGTGTACACAGCTATTAGCATGAGCAGGAGTCTGTGTTCTGAAGCCTCTCAGGCTGCCTCCATGAGACTGGCATCTTTCTTTTAGGAAAAAGAGCAAATTGTCAGCCAGGTGGCTGTGCTAAACAGATGGACCAAGCCAACACTCCGCTTAAAATCTTAAAACACCATCTTTTGTTTTGCTGAGTGTGTTTGGCTGCTGTTCAGTTTTATTGGTCCAACTGGTGTCATCAGGCAGAGCAGGAACGCTCATGGGAACAAAAGCCCTTTTCTTCCTGCACTGCCCAGCACAAATGGGCCCTACAGCAAACACGCAGAGATCCAGAAGTGTTGCAGCAGGAAAACGTTTGATAATATTCAGTGGAATTCAGCCTCTCTCTTTTAGCTCCGTATTTAATGTGAAGTAGCTACTTGAATTTAATTTCTGAAGGCAGCTACTGCAGCCATGATGGAAGAAACTAGGATAAAGTCTTTATTTTTACTTAGAGACACCAGCACAGCTGGGAAAAATATAGTGATTTTTAAGTACACAGTTCCATCTCTGCTAGCCACCAGGTAAGAAATGATTGGCATCTCGACAGAATAATTCAGCCCATCCAGTGATATGCATTCCTTAGCATGAGTGAGGCTGATCCCTGGAAGGTGCCTTCAGTTACTCTAGATACCGTGTGAATGATAAACCCAGACAAGACATCTTCTGTGTGATAACCCTTCATCTCTGCTGATGCCACTCTTCAGACACAAAACCAGCCCGACCCTGCCTCACTTCCTGGGAGCAGCCAGCACAGCACTTCTGTTGCCTAAGCCATACAAAGAGTGTCCCAGTACAAGTACACTTACCGCGTCATCTCCCAGCGCTGCTTTCAAACTGATGCGTACCTTGATGGCATTGTCAGAATCTGATTTAAAAAGAAAGAAGGACTGTGCCAGAGCTGCAGTGACATAAAGTTACTGGGAAATGAAGGGACAGCTTGACTTTCCTTGCAGCTTCACCTGCTTTCCCAGGCCAGCTTGGTGGGATTTATCTTGTTTCCCTTTATCCACCTCCACTGCCAGCATCCGCACCTGAGCCATCAGCTATGACATTGTTATGCCCTGCTTTGTAGTGGACAGAAAGAAAGAGTATGTCCAGAGGGCAGTCTTCTGGCCTTGTTCAGACATGTCCTGATGGAAATGACTCTTTTGCTCCAATGGAAGGAATCTGCAGCTCAGATGCAGGTGCTGGTGTTTGGCATGGTGAATCCCACCATGAGGGACAGGCTAAGGATTACAGGGCTCTCCAGTACTGCCAGTGATTGCAAGTAAACAGTGTGGATTGTTCAACACTGAACATCATCACAACAGGATGAAATTTTTCTTCTGTCTCTTCCTTTTCTTCCCCCTGAGTTCCCTTCTTTGAATAGCACAAGACAGCAAACAAATAGAACTAACTTTTCTGTACTGGTTTGCCTTTCCATGAGTGAAACTTACTGCTCAGTGTAATCTCCCATAACCCATCTCCATACAGAAAGGAGCCTTCAAGAGCTACTGAAAGACAGGGACTTTGCTGGTCAAGGGCTATGTGGACTAATGAACAACCTTAATTTACACACAAGAAATACATACATGGTGTCCAGTCTGTATTCCAGCCAATGGATCTGCCAGAATTGTTCTTTTGCAGCCAGTTAAATAAAGGCTCAAAGTAGTGGAGCAGGGGTGTAGCATTCATGTATTTCTCTCCTGTTGCACTTTCCAGTGCTTGAGTCCAGGGCTTTGATTTGCCTAATTCAAGCAATTGCCTGTGTAAATGGAAGGAGAGGTAATATATATTATTAACATGTTCTGTTTAGACCTCTAGCAAAACAATCTGCAATCAATATAAATGTTTTTATTAACAAAAATAAATTATTTTCTCATTAACAGGCAACTCAACCTTTGATGTTTGCATCCTCAGCTGATATAAATTTATTCAAATTGTCAACATGAACTGAGAAGACAAATGCTAAATTTTCAAGCAAAGTCAACCCTTGGTGTAACTTCACTGTCTCTGAAAGCTGTCAAGGTGACTTAGGCTTTGCTATGTCCTGCCTTACAAATGTGATAAACTGGCTTTGTTACCTCAAATTCCCACCAGCTGCTGTAGAATTGGTGATGTCACATTTGTGAAGAGGGCCAGTGTGGTTGGCCGCCTTGCAAAGTGCCTCCTGAAACTGGAACTGGTAAATCGTCCGAGTATAATACCTAAAGGAAAGCAGGGAGCATGAAGGCACATATTTTATTAGCAGTCTGTCATGGAAACCCTAAGCCCCCAGAATTTAGTGAGTCCAGCAGTGTCAGCTCCCTTTTCTGGCTTGGGAAACTTCACTGCAAGGAGGGAGGCAGCTAGTATTTACAGGCTGTGCTAACGATGGTGTAATAATCCAACATAGAAGAAATGCCCCTGCCTACGATGATTGTACTAGATGATCTTGGAGGTCTTTTCCAACCTTGGTGATTCTATGATTCTATAATTCAGGAGCAAGGAAAATTTTTAAGGCTCAGCTATCTGCTCTGACTGAGCATCCGGAGATGAGGTGGCTGGGGCACAAATGGACGTTCAGAGTTAGGTGCTTAATGGCTGCATGTGCATTGCCCAAGTGATGGTGGTACGGGGCATGTTGGATTCCAGGAGGCAGGAACATCGTAACGATGTGCTCCCAATGAAATGAGGGGTGCACAAATCTGCTCTAGTTGGCAAGAAGCCCAGCAGCTTCCTGGCCCATCAGAGACTGCCACTGAGAAGCCCATGATGTCCGCAGAAAATTTCCACTGAAACCAATAGCCTTCAGTAAAACAGTGTAAGATGGCATTGTAAGAATATACAGTAGATATTTTAGGTGATATATCTTATTCTGATAATGTATGTCTACCTTATGAATGAGTAATCATTAGCCACATGAAACAGTGCAGCAGGATCGCAGTACGTCTCATCGTGAGGGACTGGTTCGACAACACCAACTATTTCTCTCCTGGGGATGGAAGAAGGGAAAAAATACAGGATTTCCATTAATAGTTAATAAGAGCATAAGTATCTGATTCTGCTCTTCCCCTGTGTTGTTTGATACATACGGGCACCTCTCTGCCTTCCAAACACAAGAGGTACATACAGCTCTTGGTAACCTCAACCGCTCAACAGCTGGAGACCACAGAGAAGATGCTGCTTTGAAACTGATGGCACAAGGATAGTGCCTGTATTATAGCAAGGCATGCAGGGAGTAATTGGTGAAGTATGCTACAAGTATGCTACAAGGGTGTGAAGTATGCTACAAGACACAAATTTCAAGCACACATCATGCCCTGGGACATCCCAAGTTTGGACACTAACACTCGCAGTTTCACACTGGGTGAAAGCATATAGAGACTGTGTGGCCCAAGGGGGTATGACCTGCTGTCCCACTGGCCTGGAGAGGAGACTTATACTTTTTTCCTGAGAGCATGTTTCTGGATCAGGGTACTATGGCAACAAACTTATGCCCTAATTTCTGAAAACAGTAAAAAGCTTACATGGAAATATTTTTCATAAATCAGTATGACAAGGTCTTGTTCCAGCACAGAGCTCTGCAGTGTCACTACAACGGATGTGATAAGCTTCCCTGAGCACTGTGTCATTCTCCATTTCTCTGACATCTCTGCTACTTTTGAATAAATCAAAGCTGACTGATTTTTACAGTAGGTCAGAAGGATTGCTGACATCATGTTCTATCATGGAGTTTGTTTGATGATGGTGGCTTTGTGTTTGTATTCCTGTTAGAGAATACAACAGTAACTTTGAGTTACTCTGCGCCCATGTTAATCATCTAAGGAAATTACTCGAGCCTGAATGAAGCTACTTTTTCATCTTGAACTACAGAGTGGTGGAAATAGATTGGCTGGTGAGGATAATATGGAGAGGCTCCTCTGGCTGCTGCTTGCCAAGGGACCTGTATTTTCTTAACTGAGAAAGGTAGTAGTTAGCAGGAATATGAATACATAGGAGAGGAAAGAAGCAGTCTGGGTTCTTTTGGACAATTTACATCCAAAACCACTGTAAAGTGGAGAGAAAAAGTGAAGGAGAAAATCATGCCAACATATTTGTTAGACTGAGATCTGCATGCTTCTCAGGCTGGCAAGTGCGATGGAGTCCACCCTCCACTTGTCCTTAAGGGGTGAGGAACAAACCAGAGCATGCTTCAGTGAGACTCAGGGAAGGTCTGTGCTATGAAGATGCCCTGGGGCTCGCATCAAGGGGACAGCAGTGCTGATCCTGGGATTTGGAACATTCTGCGCAAAGGCCACAGGTTGTGTTTATCTGAGAAGCTGATGTTAGAAATGAGAAGAAAATCTGCTGGGAGGTAGGTAAGTTATCTGTAACTGAACTCAGGGCTAATGGGGATACTCTGTCTGCAACACCTCAGCTGCACCACACTGGGAATTTCTACCTGGCACCCTGCGGGGCTTTGCAGAAACACCCCAAGAAACAGCTTGTACCAGGGAACACAGGCATCTCCATACACAGAGGAACTAAGAACGGATGGTTTCCAAAGTTATTTGCAGAAAGTTCTCATTTCTCAAACTTACTTCATCTTCCACCACCGCTTCGTCCACTCCTGCTTTGTAATCTCACCATTAAACACCATCCACCTCCACTTCTCCAGCATGTAAGTAAAAGGCATTGTTCCAACAATTGTTAGTGCTTGTTTGAGCAGAAAGTTGATTTCAGTTTCTGAAGAGATAAGCAGTTAAGGTAATGGTTATGATAGCAGTTAGTATCTAATTAGGCACCTACAGTTCCTTCCTTTTATAGCTAATACTTACATCTGGTTTGAGTTACAGTTTTTCACTAAGGAAAAAGTGGAAGAAAGAATACTGCTGAAAAAACATGAGGAAAAAAATCACTTAAATTTTGTATATGATTCTGCATCTTATTTTTTTTCACCCCTACCTCTTCAATAACCTAACCCTTAGGCATTTACATGCTATTTTCCTTCAGTGAAAAACATCTCAGGGAATTCTAGGTTGAAGATTTTAGTACATCTCCATCCTTAGAATGTAATACTCAGAGAAGCGAAACAAACTGCACTGTAGTGATGGTTTACCTCACCTACATTGTCCACTCAGTATTCACATAAAGGGGTATGTAAATCTCAAGGCTTTAGCTTCACCTAATTTGCTAAATGAACACCTTCATAGAGAAAAGTATGGCTTTATATACCAAATTTTTCAAGAAAATAGTCTTCAAGAAATAGAAAAGATTCATTGGAGGGTCATCTAGATGGGCTGTGTAATCCCAGGAGTGTTTTTAGTTAAATACATATACATTTATTCACCTTCATCCTCTTGGAAAGTTGGCTCAAGGAGGTCGAGAGATTTCAGATGCTGTGGTGTTGCTGCAGAGAGTGACATGATTTCACCTACTGCTTCATGGAAGCCCTCATTGGCCCCATCTCGCAACAGGAAGGGCTGTACAGAGTACGCCATGTCGTACTCAATGTGACCCATCTCATGGTGTGCCGTCAGGAAGTCATCCATTGTAACCTTGGTGCACATCTTGATCCTGTGAGCCATAGAAAAGCATCTGTGGTTAGAGATGGTGCCCGGGTTGGCAGCTGCCTGAGCCCTGCCTGCATCCTGAGCAGCCCTAGTATGTTCCCTTGCAAGGCTGGGGCTTGGAGGAAAACCCTGCAAAACAGTTTCATTCATCTTGAAATTGCACTGGGAGCATGAGAAAATGTCTGTTTTATATGAAGCATCTGCTCCCTGAAACTTGGCGATAAGCTCACGGCATGAGTCAGAGCCAGCATCCATTTCTAAGCAGATGGTAGTGCCAAAAAACCCATGTGTCGGTCACTCCTGCCATTTCATCCTCATGCAGGTACCACTTAATAAAGGACAGAACTCGTCCCAGGAGACTTCACTGTGTGAGAATTTGCTCTCCCTCTCCTTTCCCAACTATTAAATAAACTGACGTTTTTTCATGAAGCTCTGGGAGTCTGCCTACCAGCTCTGATACATCTGCTAAATGCAGCTGGTGGCATCTCAGGGGGCTTTCCTTTGCTGCCCAGGGACCTGTGCCATTGCTGCAGAATGTGTACATGTCCATAAATCCCAGTGATACCAAAAAGAACCTACATTTATACTTACTCTTTAAGCCCCCAAACATAGTCATTACCTCTCTAATTCGTATAATAGTCACTGTTCTGCTCAAATTTGAGAATAGTCCTTAGATCTTCACAGGAAGAGATACACAGTAAGTTTTACAATCCCACAGGATCCCCCTTGTCCTTCATTTTCCCTTTATCAGTCAGAGTGATGAATATAGTGATGAATAAAGAAGAGTGAAATCTTAAAACAGCATGCTGCGCCTTTAGTGTGAAAATGAATGTTTGAGGAGATGCTACAAGAGTCACAGAGGCTGAAGTACCTGTAGTCATTCTTCCCCATATCCCATGCTGTAGGATGGCAGACAACCTTCCTGTTGTCGGTGGGCTCTGTGAGCATGGAGTTTGTCCAGAAGCCTTCAGTCATGTTGTAGAGACCAATGGAGGCGAAAAAAGCCTCAGCGGTTTTGAATATTTTCATTGCATCCCAGTTCTGAAACAGACAATGTCACATTTGGTCATTTCTTCTGCATGGAGCCTGTTCTCAAATGTTGACTTAAAGCAGCGCGGCTGACTTCACATTGGCCCCTCCGTGACTTCAGGTCATCACCCGACTTACTGCAAGTCAGGTGGCAGCGTCCGCTTTTGGCCACTTTTGTAAATTCTGCTGGGAACTGGAATTCAGCTATTTTCCCCACAAACAAAGTAGGCTTCTAAGCAATCGGAGTCAGCAGACAGCACTTGACCCAGACAAGAGAAGCCCTAAGTAATAGATAAGGCTGTGGAGACAATTAAAGGCTCAGCAACATGCCAGGTATGGGATCTGATTCTTCAGCCACTTCAGCAGGGGGCAACTTATTGGAAGCAGTGGAGCTGTGATCATAGCAAACGTGTGAGTGGAGGGCTCAGCCAGAACTTTAAACCTGGCAAATGCATCCGTATGAGTTGCCAGTGAGATGGTAACTGAATGTCCAGAATATTTTCAAATGCCTGCATTGACTGGGCTGAGTTTTCACAGAGATTTATGTGGCAGATGGCTAAGTTAGACACCAGTCCTAAATTAGGCACATCCACAAACAAAGATGAGCCCAGACTTTGTCCCTGCGGCTCTGTAAGCAATGCCTCCTTTCCTCACAGTGATGCTTCACAGTATGTAAATTTAAGACTACAGGGGGTGCAGTGCTAGAAAATATGGGTGAGATTGATGCATACTGCTTATGAATCAAATTTAGCTATCCACTCTTGCCGGTATAACATCTGAATGGAGCAGTTCCTATTGGTGGAAGGTAGATATCAGATAAATAATCACATTTCAAAAAACAAATTCCATTCAATTCCCTCTTTTTTATAAAAGCAGTAGGGTTCAGTACAGAGAGTTACCTTCACCCGTGTTCTCAGTCCGGCAAAAGAGTCATGGTTGTTAATACTGCACAACTCAAACACTGACCTTATGGTGCTATGCAGTTATCAGAAGATAAGAAGTAGGTAGCATTTCAGTTTCCTAGCTGCACCCAAATAAACAGGACTGGCAAAAAAATCCTGTGATATACAGATTATTTGATTATGGTAATAGTTTGCAAAGCTCCTATTTGATACCAGCCAGCTCCATGAGTCCTACAATATTTATATTTACAAAATGTATCTCTTAATGGATAAGTGTCTCAGGAAATAGACTCGGAGCTTAGATTAGGCCAGGTCAGAGAGACTGGAAAACAAAGAGAGGAGAATGGTTAAGGGAAAAGGTACAGTAGGAAAAGAATGAACACATTAAGGTGAAGAGCAGAAAGCAATTATTTGCTGATGGTGTGGCTGCTTTAGGACAGCTTTGGTTTTCTAGAGAGTGGCTGACATGTGTGTAACTTTTACTCCATCTAAATTCATAACATAACACATATTGAATAAAGACTTTATCATGTCTTACCTTTTGAGCCATTGCAGAAGTTACATCAATGTTTGGTTTTTCTGGATAGGGAACAGTCAAGTTATACAGATTTGTCCAAAATCTACCCCACATATCACCTTCAAAAGAGAAAAAAAACATAGAGGAACTTTACATAATTGTGTACTGTTCAAAGCTGTCAGACAATTCTATAAATTGTTCAATATTATAAACAGGAACGCTTATATGCCTACACAGATCTGATCCAGACACAAAGTAGAGGGAGTAGCACTGGGAAGTCATGTCAAAGTCCAATCAACAATCTTTTATTCCCCAAAATTAGCCATTCAGTGAGTGTACAATACAGTTCCAGGACTGATTACCTCCCTAAAGGTCTACTCAAAACTGAAACCCCACGTTGCTCGCCCATGTGATTGCCACTGTTGTGCTTGTATATATTACAGTTACAGCAGCTTGATGCTGCATGCTTCAAAAGCTAAGTCATGAAACGCCAATGCTAAGGACAAGATTTGAAAGAGGAAAAAATAAACCTCTCTGAAAGTCTCCAGTGCTGCTGAGGGGAGGGAAATGTTCCACTGCAGTGCTGGAGTTTCAGGTTGAGTTCCTACAGCTCCAGCAGGGATGGAGACACATGCCTTCCCACATGCCCCTGTTGCTGAGCACCTGTGCCATCTCTGCCAGGGATATCTCATTTCTCCTCTCCCCTTCTCTTATCTGTACCCTGTTTGTTAATATTAAACAGGCAGATTACTCTGTTCCCATGTGCCTTGAAGGTGGTCATCCCGCATACAAGGTCAGGCTTGTGCGAACTGGCCACGTTGTCGTACCCAGCAAGTGTGCAGGGAGGCATCCAGTGGGGTTGATGAGCTCAGAGCCATAGACTTGCTCCAAACGGTGCCTCACGTAGGCATGCAGATGCTGGTACAGAGGTTTTATCTGGAGGCAGAAGAGGAGGAAAAAGCAAATTAATTTTTCTTGGCTCTACCCAACTTGTCCCTCCTGAACAGGGAGCCTCAAAGGTATTTGATGGAATTCCCCCTACAGCTAAATGCACACCATGCTTGTGGCTGAGCTCTGTCCTCACCTTAGAGCTTAAGCACCAAGGCCATACTCTAGCCCCAGATGTCCTGCTCATCTGTAAGTAAGGGAGCATTTCTAGTTTTGGACATGGAGTGACTAGGCTGCTGTTTACCCTCACAGGGTCTACTTGGAAGAGAGATAAGGACCTGTGGCCTTTGGCAAGGTGTAACCTGTGGGACTAAAACAGCACCATCCCCACATGTGGTAACTGTCTGGGGACTGTGGGAAGGGGCACCCTTTAGAATTCCTTTTAGAGGCTGGTACAAAGTCTTCGCAATGAAAAGATCAAGAGGAAAAGGGGACTCCAGAAAAGGATACAAACCTATATGCTCTCTGCTTCTTTCTTTTGGGCTTGTCCTTGAATGGCTGCAGAGGTAAAAATGCCACTGATGACCCCCCAACAGCTGTCAACTCCATGTAGACTAAGACAGGCTAGTCTAGAGCAGGTCTATATTCTTCCTTCACAACATTAGCACATGACCCTACCATGACAAAGTACAGTCCAAGAGCCCCATAAGAGATTTTCCCTTCCCCTACCTGCTCAAATGTTTTCTCCACATCTTGAACCAGCTGGTCACGGCTGTATTTATACTCCTCTGGATAATCTGTTTCATAATTTGCTCTCCAGTAGTCTCCATAGTCAGAATAATCTGAAAAGCAGGAGGTGTCACCCCAGGACACAGCACAAAACACATCTCAGCCATCAGCAGCAGTGCAGTTCCCTGCTGACCCCATGCAGACCAACAACAGCCTTTCCCCAGAACTGAAGTAACACCAGGCTGGAAATTGAGCTTGCCCTCAAAGCACAACAGCACAGTTCTGGGAAAGGCAGTATCTATTGAAGGGCAATATTATGGCATTTGGGAAGAGTGCCAACGAAGACATTCCCCTTTTGTTCCAGGCTGGCAATGTAATTCTGATCTGCTCTTTGGCGCATGCCTGCATTGCATTTTATTTTGCATCGTGCACACTGAGAGCAAATATGTACAAAAAAAAAACCAAACCATCATCAATGTGTAAAATGATCTGGTTTGTAAATTCTGTGCAAATGGTGCAAGATTAAACTCAAGAGAAGCCAGGAAAAAAAGAAGAAAAATGCAACTCACTATTAAGCCTTGCAGCCTCATTTTTAAGTTCAACATACTCTTCATATAATGGTCTCATCATCCTGCCAACATCAGCTCTCCAGCCTTCCCAGGCCCACAGTCGCTCATGATAGTCTATGCTATTGGCCATAATATCATCCAGACCTGTCAGAATAACAACAAAAAAGTAAGTACCAGGCCTTGAAAAAGCAGAATCTCTTTATTTTTCTTTCACAGCAGGCAAATGAGCCAAAGCAAAAGAAATGCCATGAGCTAAGAAGATAACATTTTGTGTTTGATGTATTAAAAAATCCCATTATTTTATTGCATCCTTTTTGATTTAAGGTTTTCCCTTTCTTATCTTTAAGAGACACAGAACAGACCATGAGTCAGTTAAATCAGCCATGCTCTCCCCCTGCTTCCCCATGACTTGGTAGTGTTCCTGGGACTGGCCTCTCCCTGCTGCCACCCCTCTTCTGATGCAGCCCAGGATGCAGTTGGACTTCTGGGCTGTAAGAGCACACTGCTGGCTCATGTCCAGCTTCTCGTCCATCAAGATCCCCAAGGTCCCTGAACTGCAAGCTGCAATGAAACTCTAAGTTTTAGATAGCAGGCTATAACTATGGGTATATCTGGGGAAACTGTTTTCTCACAGTTAGGAGGCTCTCGTGGATTCCCCTCACTTTTTCAACTCACACTACAAAGGGTACCACAGGAACACTTGTTAATGTCACACCTGGCTCCAGCACCAAACAGTCGAACGGTTCAGTGGCTTTGCAGACAACCCCAGTGCTGTAGATGGTACTCATTGAGTTCATCACAGAGTTCAGCTGCAAATTAGATGTGAGATATCCCATTAGAAACACACACTGTGCAAAATAACAGCCAGTTATGGTGATTTCTTAAGAGCTCTATTCAACACTTCACTCACCACCTTAACACTTCAGCCTGTATCTAAGCTCAGTAGAGATTAATGAAAGAATTTGCCTGAACATATTACTGAAGGAGGGTCTAACTGGAAGACACAGATAATCTCTTGGATATATGACGTAATCTACAGGTCCTTAATATCCATTCAGCAGAGCTCTGCATTTAATGAACTTGAACTGTCAATAGACAGATGCAATAAAGCAATAAAGTTTAGCAACACGCTCCCATGAACATGGATCTATCTATAGCCTCCTCATGGTTTGAAGCAACAGCAAGAAATGCCTCTTCTATGCAGGCAGCCGGGCTGAGCTCATTGAATTGCATCCACGCACACACCTGCTCGAAGCCCACCACTGAGAAGCTGCTGCCCAGATCTTGGGTCAGCTGAAGGCCAGATGCATCTGGAATCATTCAGCTCAGAAACCCTTTCTTTTTTTTTTTTTTTTAATGTTTTCAAGCTTTTGTGTCTCATGAAAAACACATACTACCTTTATCTTTTCCTTTAGGACTAGTTTTTTCCTCCATTTAAGCTTTAAACCAAAACCATTTATAGCTGTCAGTGGGAGGAGTCACTGATGGCTAGCTCCAACTTTATCACAGTCAGCATTAAAAAGAATGAGGATCCCAAGAAATTTTTGTGTCAGTGAAAAATATTTAAATACAGAACCCTATCAGACTGAAGAAAGTCACTTTTCATGCAAAAATCAATCATTTCAGCCAAAAGACTATTTACCTAGGAACCTGGATGTGTCTAAATGTAGAGGATACTGAAGAAAATACCTCCTCAAGAGAGACAGCACTACTGTTAGTGCACTGCTGTGCTCCAAAATAAATACATATTTCTATGAACCTTCAGCATTCCCAGCAAGGCAATCTGTCTTTCCAGAGACACATCTCATTTGGACCAGACAGAAAGCCCAGCCAGTCTGCTGCATTTGATGCATTGTGGCTAACTCTGCTGATCTTAGCCAAAAAATCTCAGTATGCTTCCACAGAACCACAGAACATAGCATACCCCAAGTCAGAAGGGACCCACAAGGATCATCAAGTCTAACTCCTGGCTCCTCAATAAGGAGGAATGTAGGATTCCCTATCTCAGTGCTATCTTACAGTGTGATCTTCAGCTGTAAGGTGCCAACTCAACCCTTGAGTGTGTTATAGATTCCTTTTGAGTCTGTGGAACTCACTGCATTGTTCACTGCAATTCCCCATACAGTTGCTATCATAAACGTGTTTTATGTGAAGTCTTCAGTGAAAATTCAAACCTCATTCTGAATCTTGCTAAATGTTGGCCTCAGCACCTTGCTGAAGAAAGGCTCTGTCTGCCTCCACCTGCCTGATTCACTGAGCGTCCTTTCACCCACCTCCACCTGCTTATTACCCTCGCTATGCACATAGCTGCGCACTCAGCACGGGTCCTCCTTTCCCATATGACTAATCCGGCCACTTGTGCAAGGGCAACTCTGAGGCGGGTGCAAGTTTGCAATTTATTGCATGGATAACACGACAAACTGCTGACATGAGTGGGAAGCAACTTCTAAGGCAGACACCCCTTGTATTTCTAAGGTCACTTGGTGCAGGTACGTGCTCCTGTAAAAAGCACAATCCCAAGCCAAGCGGGGTGGTGACAGCTCCATACCCTTGCACTTGTAGCACAAAAGAGCTATGCTCAGCAACTTACTTACCCTGCTGTATTTTTCCGGTGACAGAACAGAGGATCCCCTGTCCTGCAGAGACTGGATCTGGAGCCTGGTGACAGCATCCTGGATGTTAGCTAGTGAGAAGCGGCTAGCGTTCCTGGAGGCCTCCTCATAAAATGCTGCCCACTTGGCACCTGCCTCACTCTGCAAGGGGTTCAAACAAACACTGTGTTACTCCACTGAGAGTGCAGCAGGTTGGAAGGGACCTCAAGCCCACCCAGTCCCAACCTCTGCCGTGGGCAGGGCTGCCCCCCACCAGCTCAGGCTGCCCAGGGCCCCATCCAACCTGGCCTTGAGCGCCTCCAGGGATGGGGCACCACAGCTTCTCTGGGCAGCCTGTGTCAGTTGCAATTACATATGCATGAAACTCCAAATGTCAGTGCACAAAGCAACAACCATATGAATATTACTTAGTCTTGACACCATCTTTAAAAGATCCCTCTTCTTTTTTTTTTTCTTTTGTCTTTTTTCAAATATGTTTGTACAGGGAGATTAGCACATCAGCACCTGTCCAAAATGGCAACAGGATCAGTACTAATTAACCTCAGCCCTTGGGATAGTTTAATTAATTGTGCACATGACAACTTCCTGGGCTGTGGAGAGGGTGCTTGTAAAAACTGTTACATCTTGCTGCTGAAGGACGCAATAAATGCACAGTGAGACCAAGGCTTTCTTGAGGGCAGTGACCAGGTTGCCCAGCCCTGTGCTTCAGGGCAGCAGCAGACATATGATGCCCACACAGCCCCTAGCAATCTTTCCGAACACTCCTCCCTCACAAGAGCAAAGCAAACAGGTCTGCCCATTTCTCAGGAGCTTGCAAAACTGGGCAAGAACTTGATGAGGACCCAGAGGAAGAGCATTACTGTGCAAATCCCCAACTGGGGAAGGAGAGGTGTGCTAGAGGCAGCAGGGCAGGAGAGGGGTTCTGTGGTTACAGAAGCATTAAGCTTGCAGTCTGTTTTTTCCCCAATTAAAGAAACTGGTTGATAAGTCAGAGAAACAGTTATGACTTCTGTGGCCCAATTTAGAAGGAAAATGGAAGGCAAGGAGTCAAAAGGGACAGGATTCATTAACTCTGCTCCTCCCACACAAAGGGAGAATGGGAAGCAGTGGGTTTATTACCAGCACTACCAAAGAGATCAAGCGAGAGAAAATATCCTCTCTGAGCACTGGACTAATTGGTTCTTATTGCTGGTATCTCCTCACGTATTTTATTACCATCTCATTAATGCTGAAAGTGCTATATGGTTCTTTCATTTTACGTGTTTGGAAACGTTACAGTTTAAGTACCTGGTGCCTTGGAAAGCATTCCAGATTGACAATGATTAGCCATTAGGATTTCTTCCAGCAACCAGTCTCCTTGCTTTAATTAAGAAATACTATAATTAAACCATGTTTTAATTAAGCTATAAGACAAAGTGGAAGGCTTATGCCATTGCACCAAAGTAGACATAGGATATTCAGCTTCATTTTTATGCTCTGAATTGTTTTTCTCTAAGACTTGAGTTAACCTTAAAAGGCACGTAGCTACAAATCTCTAGGTGCTTTTGTTCAGTTTTAATGGCTCCAAGGTTATGAGATGCAAGGCTGCAGCATGGAAGTATCAGCAACTAGTCAGAGTATGGCTGACTGCTCTTGCAAACACAAGCACTTGCCAAGAGACCCAGTTAATTGGGGCAGCAAGATGTTGATGCTGGAAAGCAGGACAAGCTGCCTGAAATATCTTGCAAGTACAAATACTATGGTCCTTCCTTGAGATATAAATTCACTTTCACATCAGTGTTCTAGACCACCATACTACAAATTCCAATGTTGGTTTTTTGGGAATCTGATCTCACTTCATTTTTCCCAGCTTAATACCTCCAGCCAATCTCTTAACAGCTAGAGTTATGAGATGAATTTTCTGGGAAGGTCTCCTAATGTGTAAAAGATACAGAACGCTCTACAAGATCACCAGCAAACATTTAACAAAACGTTTGCATTCAGAAAACGTATGGTGACCTGCTCAGAAACACCATTCTGGGTGAGCTTGGAACAGCAGTGAATGTGGAGGAAGGTCTCTCTCCACCCAGCTGATTCTGGGGCCAAGCATTCAGCACTCCCTTGTCTTTTCCTGCCTCTCACTGGGGTGACTCGAAGTGATGGCTCCAGCCAACTCTGTGCAGTGTGTGGGCAGCCCAGGCACCAGCCTCAGGCTGTAGGAGCTGTCAGAGGCCTGGGCACTCCAGTGAAACATTGCTGTGGTAATGCGAGCCTCTACAGCAGAACCCAAATTTATGTCCACCTTAGTGGAACCAAAACAAACTGGAAAGTAACCACTGGATTCCTAAAACACTGGTAAAACCCAAGGAATGGAGCACTTACCATTTTCCTGGCTGTCTCCTCAGTTATGTTGGTGTTGTAGTTCCACGAGGCAAGTGAGTTTTCATAGCTGATGTCTTCTGCTCTCACATTGAACTCTGCCAGAAATGTTTGGGCTTCCTGTGTGACGTCCTGAGGGGTCACAACAGCGCTCAGACCACAGAGAAGCCAGAAGTGAAGCAACATATTCACAAGTGGACTGAGAACCTCTGGATGAAGTAGGTTTCCTCAGGTGAGCTTCTCTGCCTTCTTCTCATCAGCCTTTATGCATAGCAAGTGTGAGCTAAAGAGGCTGAACCCAGTTTTCCAGGCCTTTTATAGGTTTTATCCATTGTAGGAAAGAAAGGTAAAAGTTTTTGTAAAAAGCCAAATAAACAAAAGTCAATGATTAACTTTGGAAGAACATTATTACTGCTACCATTTTATGGCCTTCTTATAAAAGGCTTTTACTTTTAGTTAATGTTTCCCAAGTGTGCTGTCAATGATACTGCTGCTCACTTTATCTCTAGCCTGCTGGTGTCTTTGGTAGCTCAGAATCTTTGAATCCTTTAACAGGCTGGTGATAAGCTGTAAAAATATTTAGAAAATTCACTGCAACACCAAGCCATGACCTTATTTCCCAGGCAGAAAGAAATTACCCATAGCCTGACATAGGGTACCTGGTTGGATGTTCAGGTCCGTGTTTTAAAAGGCTTTGAAAACTCATTTTCAAAATGAGTAGGGCATACAAAATTAAATTTTTAAAGGTGAATTACCAGAATGGAGCAAGGGACATAGTGGGATCGTAGCCTCTGGTGTAGTGACCTAACTTAACTATAAATCCTTATAAGGGTTATATCCTTATATATCCTTATATATAAATTGTTATAAGACCTAACTTAACTATAAATGACCTTAACTATAAATCAACTGGATTTAAGTACTAAGATTACTAAGATGATTTCACTTAAATATCTAAATATCTTTGCTAATCTAGCTAGGAACTGAGTACTTACTGAAAATCAATGGGAAAATCAATGTATGAATTTGTTCTGGAAATGCAGCTTGGGTTGAGTGTTATTGATCAGACCGTACCTCGGTACTTTGTAAATTAGCCCATTTCTGCTCAGGATAACGCAGAGGGGGGGTGGGACCACTTTTTGAGATGTGGCTGTAGCCACATCCATGGGGGTGGTTTCTAGTTCCCAGCAGAGCTTCTCTGAAAACATTGCAAGTCTGTAACATGGAGAAGCGTCAACCAGCCCCTTTACTGCCAAACCCCTCCTGTTTGCACAGGGCTGAGCACAGCGTGGCCTCAGCAGAGCCACTATTGGCAGAGGCCCCAGCAAGCACAGCCTCAAGGGATCAGCCCACGCAGATGTTTGCTGAGAACATGGATTATTCCTGAGTTCTCCTTTTAGAGTGGTACCTTAACCTCATCTCACAGACCTATGACAAAGAGGAACTCATTGCTTTTCTCGGATGATTCATTCCATTGTCTTTGCTGGAAGCTCAGTTTCTTTCCTTTTTTCTCAGTATCTCCTGTTAGCCGTGTCCCACGCACCAGGGATAAGTGATCTCTGTCATCTGTCTAGAATCTTCCAAGAATCTTCTTTTCCCAAAGGAAAGACAACAGCTCTCCTGCAGCCGTTCCTCAGAGGTCAAGCTCTCGGCATTGCATATTTTTCTTGCTGGTGCCATCCAGACCCTCCGCAATTTGTGGTTGTTCAGAGATGATTTCCAAAACTGATCATAACTGAAACCTTATCAGTCATCAGTACAAGGGTCACTGTCTGTGACTTACACGCTGTACCTTGCTGATACACCCTTCCTTTCTGGAAACGTAAGTCAAAATTGACTCATATTCAGACTGTGAGTTACTTTCTAGTAGCATTGTTCTCCGTCTTCTCTGTCCAGCTCATCCTCTTTTTCTCTCTGTACACCTGGCACTGGGGCAGCACTAATTAGAGCATTTCAGATTTGGCTGAAGTCCATCATGATGATTTCAGATCATTTTTCCAATTTTTTTATGATCACTTGGAATTGTAATCCTTCAAAAGACTCACAGGTTGAAACTGCCTACAAACTTATTACCAGGTTTTCTGTTCTCACATCCAGATCATACAGGATACAGCAAGACCCAGGGAAGCTATCAATTAAAACAGCCCATCTCCTTGATGGGCTGGAGTCTATTTTTTAGGTAATTATGTGCCTTTGTGATTCTTGTCTGGCTCGTCTTTCCTTAATTTGCTTGTGAGACTGTCATGTGATGAAGTGTTGACAGGGTTTTTTTTTTATACCACTTTTGGCTTCAGTTTCTCCCTTACCCTTGAGCCTGTTGTCTGTTAGAGCAAAGAATGATGTCTATTACCTTGATGTGATTTCTTCTTTTCCAATAGAGAACAGGGACTATGATGACTGCTTGCTTTAACTTTTTTCTTTTCTCTTTTATGCTGCTAAAGTAACTACACAGTCACTGAGCCCAGTATATTTTGGTACGCTAAAGCCAGCCTATATGCTCAAAAATTCCCATTTTACATGCAGGTGCTGTATTTGGATGCAGGACCATTTGTGCCACAGCAAAAAGAAACAGGAAGCTGAGAAAATGAAGTTTGGTAGGGGCTGTGATGCAGCAGCCATTAGAAGAAAACAAACTGAGAGTTAAGCTTTGGTCTCAACCAGAGCTGTTACTATACGCAATTGTGGCTGGTCTGGTTGGCTTGTGCTGAGACTGAGGTAGTTTGCCACCATTGCAGTGCAGAGGCTGAGGTTGCCCTGACGTAACAGTATGCGCTCACTCTCCAGTTTGCCAGTCCTCCCCTCCACCCTGGGCTCTGCAGTGCGAGCTGTGGCCCCCAGCTGCTCCCAATCCGCTTAAAGAAAGAGTTGCCCACCAATGTTTGATGTAACTTGGCCCTGACAGAGCTGCTTCTGCCTCACTATTCACAGTGCTGACTGAGCTGTGCTATGAAATGAGAGCTGTGATAAGAGAGAATTGCATTTAGGGCATGCTTCAATAAGAAAGCAGTGCATTGTGCATTGGACACCACACCCTTAAAATAGCTTAAAATACCATTATCAGGACAGTTTTCCCAGACAGGAGTACCACTTAAGCTCTCTGCTATACTTCTTCATTCTGCCTTTCTGCTCAGTGCATATGAGTATTGCTCGGGAACTGATTTGCAGAGAGGGGCTCGGAAGGGACGCAGCTGCATGGTGCCTGGTCTGGAGCATCCCCAGGAAGACCTCAAGCTATCCCATTGCCTGTGCAGGGCTGTAACTGCCCTGCTTCTCTGCTGCTTGCCAAAGAGAGGTTCACATCAGTTAAATACCTGGCAGATCCTTGCTCTGACGGCTCCCTGTAAAGTGGCTCTGCAGAGGCAGCGAAGGCCCAGGGGTTGCGTATTGCCCTGATGCAGTTCTGAGAGAGGGCTGCACTGCCTCAACAGCTCCTGGGCATCGCCGGGGGCAATCCCAGAGCCTCTCCCTCATCCTAACACTCCAAACAGGGGCTGGGCAAACAGTCCTTCTAATCCCCAGAGCAGCCTGTTTCCCACATGAGTAACTCTTCGGCATGCATGGTGTCTGACATTTCTCGGACATAGCCCCTGCGGCTGAGCCAGGGGCAGGATACTGCATGGCCACATTCCAATGACTGGATCTCAGACCTAAAGAGAAGTTGTCACCTCTACGTTGTTCCTTTATGATCCAAGGGCTGACAGCTGCTCAAAGCTTGCTGAGCATCACCCAAGGGTCAAGCAACTCACGGGCAGGAGGCAAACCCTGCACCTGAAAACAACACCGAGAGCTGAGGAAAGTTGCTGATAAGTGCATGAAGCATCAGGAAACTGAAGTGTTTTTGCAAGGTTTAGGATAAAGCAATGAAGCTGAGTGGTTTTCAGGAAGGCAGAGAAGAGCATACAAGCAGGCAGGTTAAACTAGGGTATTATGAAGTGTCCTTATTTGTAGTGGGGAAGGCCACTGTCAGACTTGAGACTGTATGTTAAGGTGGTAGAAGAGGAAACTGTGCAGGGGTACAATATCTTGTAATCATAGAATCATAGAATCATTAAGGTTGGAAGAGACCTCTAAGATCATCTATCCTGTCAACCCAACCCCACCATGCCCACTAACCACATCCCTCGGTGCTGCATCCACACGGTTCTTGAACACCTCCAGGGATGGTGACTCCACCACCTCCCTGGGCAGCCTGTGCCACTGCATCACCGCTTTTTCTGAGAAGAAATTTTTCCTAATATTCGTACTGAATCCTTACACTTTACCCAATTATAAAGAGCGACTTTGCCCCAACAAATAAGGGAAAGGTATTAATCTCATGATATGCAGCTTTTCCTCCAGGCAACCAATGTTTCTCACTCTGTGATCACTAAGGAGGCAGCAAGTGGTCTCACTTCATTTTCAAACAGCCATGTGTCCACACATCAGCCTCGGCAGCATTGTTCAGATCATGGAAGAACATAAGTCCAAAGTCTACAATTCCTGCTGATCCACAACTGATAAAGGCTGCATATGGTAATTTGTAGCAATTAAGATCTCAAAGATAGGAGAGCAGCAGAAGCTGATGGAGGGATAATGCCAGAACAAAGCGAAGCTCGTGCCATTTCTCAAAAATTAAATGTTTTCTGTTTAGCTATTGCTGAAGCAAATATGATTCTCTGACAGCTTCAAGTTGTCATCTCTATGGAAAAAGGAAAAAGAGCGGGAAGAAAGAGATGTGACTAGCAAAACCAGACTTTTTTTTTATGATCCTGAGCTAAATCCAGTTCCCACTGAAGCTGCTGAATTTGCTGAGAGCAAGGTTGAAGCCGTACTATAAAGCTGTAATTCCTCCACATCGTTCTGGGCAGAATTGCCATCAATCCAGCCACAGAATATCCAGCTGTAAATGCAAATGCGTTATGGTAAGTGCATCCGCAGTGCTTAGTGTATTCAAAAAACTGAATGCATTGACAGATTTGTGCCAGCAAGTGTGTGTCACTGACCACTGTCAATGTACTTCAGCTTTATGTGATGTGAAAACTACCGAGTTTAGCCCTTCAAACTAGGCATATCTAACAGTGCAAACTTCTCCTTAGCAACTGCTCGGTAGCCTAGGAAGCTGCAGTGTCACTCCATTGCACACATCTCTTCTTACACGCCACATTAAAGGGAAACAAAAACCATGAGAGGCCAAAAGGAACCGCTCATAGAAAACCAAGCACAGATTGCTCGTTGCTAATGGGTTGTGGACAGTTGAACAATGCATTTTCAATAAAAACCTGGCACATTTAAAACTGCTAATTTCATATGTCGCAGGTTATGAACTGACCGAATGCCTGAGATGTATTTTTATGAGTATCTAGAAACATAAGCACCCCCTTTTTACTGGGAGTTATTTTCAGCCTTTATTGCAGTTCTTTCCCAAGCTTTAAAGTAGGTATTTTATTTTCCCACACGTGGGAAGTTACACTTGAAAAACTCTTCCAGATGCGGTAATGTTCCTTGCTTGGTCAAAAACAATTCATGAGTTATCAAACCAGAAATTCTTATGCTAATACAGTGATTTGCATTCATTGGAGAATTATTTTATTCTAAGGTGATGAAAGAATAAAATCTGAATTTTACCCTATGGCTCCTTCTGCCTATTTCACCTTTCTTGTTTGTGAAGGGCAGCAGAAACAGTGAAGTGCCTTCTGATGTACCTTCCTCCAAAATGCAGAACAAATGAGGCCCTCTGTGAGGGCGCAGCCCTCTTCATGGAGGTCAGTGTGACGAACAAATGTTCTGCCTGGATGAACAAGTAGGAGCGTATGGCTGGAAGAGGGGCATGGGGTAACATCTCCAGGATCTTCAGCACTGGCAGAGCCGCAGGGGGAATATTCAGTTGAGGTCTGATTACCAGACTTCATTAGGGGTGCATTTAGAGCAGAGTGTTGCAGACAGACCACCCCTCCCAGGGTTTTGTTCTGGAGGAGGAGAAGAGAATGGTGATGTGACAGTGCAGTTTTGTCCAACACACAGCGACCTCAGCTTGCAGAACAGTTAGATTGCCTTAAAGCAAGTAGCAGAATGGGTCCGATAAGGTCTTTAGCATCTGCCCAGTTTGTCATCTTCCCTAAATTATGAAGTTATAAGGGCAACTAATTTAATGTATACAACCAGCCTGTGGTCAGTGCAATGCTCAAGGTTCTGCTCAGAATGTGGTTGTGTCAAAATCTGTTCAGTCTATAATTTAAGGGCAGCGTTTTAAAGTTCCTGATGTTCTCCAATGCTCCAAGTGCGTAGATACTGAGCAGCAGTGTAAACAACTTACTTGTGCATGATTTGTGCTTATTCTAATGCAGACATCAATACCGTCTCACAAGTAAGCAGAACGGAATGGCAGCATCCTTCCTGAAATGTTGACTCACGGGGAATGTGGAGCCGGTGATAAACGTTGCAGATCTTCAAACAGAACTTCTCTGTTTTTGCTGCTCTGTTTAATTGAATTTTCTTCTCTCTCTTTTCTCAAAGGCAGCTCCTGAAAATAAAACAGCTCTGTCTCGAGCACACCATGTTCCTTTGCTGAAATTCATTGGCTCAGCACAAACACAACTGACTCATTGTATTAGGAAGTATTTTACTGTATATTCTGTCTCTTGTTTCTTACTTTCCTGTTATTCTCAGGTCTTTTGATGGCAGGTGGTTTAGAGAAAAAAAGCAGAAATTACAAATGGTGAAAGTTACATAAAACATCTGGCCAGGTCCTCAACAGATATAAATTGTCTTTGTAACATTTGCAGGTGCTGGAAAACAGGCTTTACCAAATCAAAGCACTCTTTGTTTTCTAATAGGTTTCTGCTACACAGAGAGACTGGAAAAGAGATTTATTTCCGCTGTAGCAGCATGCCCTTGATTAACCTCATTTGCAGCAGCTATTTCAATTAAAGAGCTAACACCAACACTGACTTCTAAGCGTTGCTAAGTGTGATACCTGTCTGCTCATGTATCATTGACTTCTTTCAAGCCATTTTCTGTCACTGCAGAAGCAAGCAAGATGTATGCTGTGCATGAATCCCACATCATCATTAGCAGAAAATTACACCAAACTGCTGTAAAGTAATTACACTGCCGAGAGGTGAGCCGGGAGGAAGGCAGTGATTAAATACGTGCCACCAGTGCTAAGCCCACACCACACAGTGTTTTGCTCAGAGGCTTTCAATCTATTTTCCAATTGCTGGCCAGTGCCACAGTCTGAACCACACCTTCACTCAGGTCATGGAATTATGCTCAGCCCTTTGTCATACTAAATTAATTTTATTCCGGTCTCATACAGCAGAATACAGAACAATGGTAGTTTTTATACAGTAACTTGGGGTTGCTCTTGCACCACTCAGCTCTTCATACCGAAATCTTTCACAGTCTCTTGCAGAGGTGCTGCTGCTACAGCAATCCATTTTGATCGCACTGCAGCATAGCTATCTGTCATATAAAGAATGTGAACAGTGCAAAGGTTTGGAAATGATGCGATCGGAATTACCAACATAAAACTCTGACTGAGAGAAAGACCTGGGAGCAAGGACTGAGGAAGCAATAAGAAAACTGTACTCTGTATCTTCCCTCCAAATGATCACAAACAATGGCAAGCTTAACCTTTGATGTGCCTGTGAGAAATATATCTGTGTTGTTGAATGCTATTTGAAGCAACGAGATGTTATCATCAATAACCGAGAAGCGAGCAGTGCACCCTCCAGAACATGGAGAAGTCACATTCCTTATCCAGAGAGGCCCACCACTAGGACACAAAAGGAGACCATGTGAGGCAAATGGTTGGTGAGACCACAGTTTTATTTCATATTTTGCCCTCCTCCCCCCACCCTCACCCAGCTCTACACTCCACTCTCTCAGTCTCCCTACTTCACCATGCTGTTTTCCCATTCCCCTCCCCATTCTGCTCACCCCATTCCCAAGAGCCAGAGCCAAGACAAACGGATAGCCAAAGATGCATGATACAGCCAAAATGCTAAAGGATTCATACCTGAGGGCATGAAAAGCCTCCTTAACTTTCAGGACACTGGAGGGTCCTTTACAAAGGGCTTTTATCCTGATTTAACCTGTTCCTATGGGTGAAGTATCCAAACGCGCAGAATAACCATAATAAGCAAATGAGTTTTCTAACATTGTCTCCAAACATGACACTAAAAATGGGATAGCTAATGGTCAGAACCTACCTCCAGTGGCGTGGGCAGCCATTTGGTGACCACAGATGTCCTATTTTACTTCAACACATTTATAACCTTTGTCTGCAATTACCCACACATTAAACTCTCCTTTACTCAGGCCCAATTCTTCTCAGAACTGCAAGAAATATACCACTGGTTCGAATATGGAGAGAGGATTAGGGCACAGATAGCTTAGTCTGTATGTATGGCTGATGGCAAAGTAATCCAGCAACTCTATTTATTGCCTGGTATCGTTTGGTACCCTCAGCCTTCAGA
Organism: Gallus gallus; assembly: GCF_016699485.2. Lineage (NCBI taxonomy): Eukaryota > Metazoa > Chordata > Aves > Galliformes > Phasianidae > Gallus > Gallus gallus. Next base: position 122,030,259 of record NC_052532.1, on the reverse strand, counting down.
CAAATACCTAGGAAACCCAGGTCTGAATGCTCTCTGCCCACTTACCTCAGCCAGGAAGGATGCATGAGAAACAGCAGCTGGTATTTCAAGGGCTGAACCTTTTCAGAAGCTATCCAGCTGTCACATGAAGATCTCAGTTGACCCTGGGATCACTTTATCACTTGGAAATCTGCTTTTGTTTTATTATTAAGAAATGTAAGGAGATTTTTTTTCTCCAAACAATTGCAATCTGCTCTCAGAAAGTTAAGGAGATCTGGGCCACTAACCACAAGAGGCACCTGTGGAAAGTCTCCCTTTCCCTTCAACTTTTAATTAAAAGATCAAAATCTTGCAACTTTTAATTTCCAGGTCATGTAATTTATGACTTTTTTTAATGTGAAAAACATGTTTAGTACCAAATTTTTGCTAGTCCTTAATACTGTAGATGGCCCAGCCACTTTTTAACCTGCTTTTACTGAGGCTATGAGAGCTTTTTTCCCCCAAATAAGCTAAAAGCTTCATGCACTGATCGCTATTCCATCCAAAAGCATACAGTATATCAGCAAACAGAAGTCAGCTTACAGAGAAAACTTTTGTATATGGCTTAAAAGAAAGCCCAGACAGATTTGACAATGATAGATGATCTCCCCTGTGACAGTCAAGAATAATGCAGTCCCATGTTTATATCAAGGAAAAACAACGATAGACATTTAAATAATCATTTAAAATTAAATGCCTGACACAAGGCAGGTTTCAGCTCTGTTCTGTCACACATCTTTCTGAAATCTTAAATGGCTATAATGCTAGGTCTTCTCATTTGCTTTGCTCACCAACAAAAGCGTTGTAATGGAAGCTCCAGTGTATGCGTTATCAGTAAAAGGTTCTCTCAGGGGAAATTAAGTGAAAGGACATTTTTCTTGTCTTCATGTTTGACATTCAGGAGTAGAGACGAGATAAGGTAGGCACAGGAGTCTTTCAAAAGAGCACCAGATAGCAATGGCAGCATTTCATAAGGACGTGAACCGTTCATCATCTGCTGCAAAGACTCCATTAACGTGGCCTGCTTTTAAATCCAGTGTTTCACAAGGAATCCCATTTTCTATTGTTATTGTCACTTCGCCTTTCTCTTCTAAATTTTCTCTCTCTGTTGACTCTTTATTCTTTCTAAAAACAAGGAAGAGAAAATTGTCTTATTCTATTGACCTACAGCACTCCACTGAGATTTCACAGACAGAAAACTGCACACTTAGTCAGAAGTTCACTGTAGGTTATGTACTGAAAGGCATAATCTGTCGCAGAGGCTCCCCAGCATTATTTGCTCTTATATCGACTTTAGCTGCATTAGCTCATGACCACCTACAAGTGCAAAAGCAGGCGGCCACGCTCAAAGCCTCTTTACTGTTGTAAACACAACAGTGAAGGCGGGAGGCTTTTCCTTCCTGGGGCAGGAAACTTGGGTTTAAGTGGCTTGAGATCAGGATTGGGAATCAGAAAACCTGGAGTAAAGATGTTGTAAACATGTTATATGTATCACTTTGACTCCTTATTCTGTAAAATGACAGAAGGGTAAAGTTGGTGTAGGAGAAAAATGGAAAAAACCTCTTAATCTGTTTTTGCTTGAAGTCAGAAAGGACTGCCCTACACATCTAGCCTGTTATGTATGTCAGAGGTTTCACTCAGTTGATTTGGATAAATTAAGATATACTTTTTAGAAACAGATCAGCTTTTGACTAAAGCCTCCAGTGATGAAGACTCAGGCACACTCAGACTTCCTGATGATCCTCTCCAGAAGTCAGGCACTCTTACCATAGTAAATCTGCACTTCTAGTTTTAACCTCGTTAATAACCACCTTCCAACTCAGTATCTTATTACACTTCTGTTTCCTAGATTAAACAATTGCAAGGCTTTCATTTTTCTGTGCCACAGTTCTCACAACCACCATATTAAAATAATAAATAAAATTACCTAAAATGAAAACCAGAAGAAGGCATTATACAGAAATATCAGTCAACATGTCACAGAGTTCCTTTAATTCCGGATTTATTCTAACCTTGAGATCTACTCGTTCACAGTGGAAAAAATGTTCTGTACTTTACAACCTGCAGCATCAGCAGTTTCAGAGGATAAGAAACTCAAAGGTCAGCTCTACTGCGTCTTCCTATCCCGCAACATATACTGTAACAATCTGACTCAGGACAATCATAACAACCTGACTCAGTATAATTGTTAATAACAGTGATATTAAGAATAATAAAATTTTATTGGCCTTTGGGAAATTCTTGGCATTACAAGCCTGCTAAAAATAAATTGTGGGGGTAGTGGCAACCTCTAGCTGCCCCTTCCGCTCTTGCAGTAATAAAAGGAGGGTTCTTTAACAGAAAAAGTGTGGGCAAAGAACACAGAGACAGTACTAAGGTGAAGATTCAAAAGAAAAGAGAGGAGTAGAAGATGTGTGGAACTTGTTGCTGTAGTAATTTAGAGAAGCTAAGAATTGCTGAATTCAAGGGGAGACTCAACAAGTCCAGGGAAGTGAAAACGTTATGGGTTATTCAAGGCATATATATCAAATCCAGCTCAGGAGGGCCTCAGGACTGCAAAGCAGGTGCTTGGAGAGCAATAGAGGGAAGCTCTGCTGAAAATGGGAAGTAGGGGAAAGGGGTATGCCTCAGTCTAACCCAGCATAGCCAGTGAAGGAGATAGATCAGTTAGAAGGGCCATACAAAGACTGCTGCATTCAACTGCCTGACCACTTTGGGACTGACCCAAAAAACAGTCCTGCCCTGCCTATGTGCCAAATCTATTAGTAGAGAGGGAGGTGTCATATCGCTGCTGTTAAAGGAGAACAAACATGAAATTAGGAGACAGTGTATCTGACCTAAGGCACTGTAAAGTCAATAGCTATAATCACATGGAGCTGTGCTAATGACTTCAGGCTGCAAACAGCTGGGGCCTGGATTTTCACATGTTGGCAGTGATGCACAGTGAAAACCTAATTAAGAAAATCTTCCAGTTCAGGAAATGACGCACAGGTCTAACTCATTACTGATACTCCATTAGGGGTCTATCATGTGCTTCCTTGCTACCTGAGTACAAGCAGGCTGCAGCCCACCCTTTTGTGCTTATTTCAATTGAGGTATTTAACTGGTATTTTAAAGACCAGTAAAGACAAAATGCCAGAGTTATGACAAATCAACACTGTCCTTCAGACTAGATTTCCAATACAGCTTACTAGGCAACACAGCTGTCAGCTCTGGTCAGATTTCCAGGAAAACTCATTACCAATGTGCTGAAGACTCTTCACAACTTATCACATACTTTGGTACCTGAAGAAGAGATGAGAACTTTTGAAATTCTCCTCTCTTCTTTCAAAAAGCCAAATAGTCCTGACCATCCCTTTTACCGCCCCAGTCTTTTCAAGAGTAGAAGTGTCATGATGACAAGAAGGAACAAATATGTACTTGTTTTACTCTCTCTCTCCCTCAGCTCTGCCTGCAGATGCCAATGATTTGAAAGGAGTGTTAGAAATCAACCATGGATGAATCTGCCCTGAGGAAAGACTATGTATAAAGACAGAGTAGGGAAACAGAGAGAGGAGTGAAAGGAGTGTAACAGAACTGTTCAAATTCAGTTGAGCTACTTTGAAAACAGAAAGGGAAAATGCTGTCTTTTAGTCTGACATAAAGCACAAAGGATTGTTTTAGCTAGAAAAAAAATCATGGCTATTTAATATAATTTATTTATATTACGCTCATGTGAAATGTTCAAAGACCCTCTTTGAGCTAGACGCTGCACATAGTCTCACAACCATGATACTACACAGGCACACAGAGGGCAGGTATGGGATCCAGGAAGAAACACTATCCTTCAGTTTTACAGGCAAAGTTGCCTAGATTCAGGGGATGAAATAACTCAGCCCGTGTCACGTGGAAGACTGCAATAGGACTTAAAATATACATGGACCTCAAGTACCTGTCCTTGTCCAGCCTCTCTCTGCAATAGCAAAAGGGGTTCACAAATTCAGGGAGCTCTTCCAAATGCAAATACAACTGAAAGGACTCAGACTAATGTATCTCCCACTGAGCACTACTTATCCCTCACAGTAAGTGCTGTTCTTCTGAGATCTTTTAATGTTGTTTTTCAGGATGATGATGAGGCAGAAAGGAAAAATCTCAGCAACGTGTTGATTTTCACATGCAACTCCATTGCCCGATATATCTGGGGGTACAGTTCACAATACATTTGTGAATTTTATTACCATCTAGTTGTTGAAAAACAACAACAAAAAAACCCTTTTTTTCCAGTTTCTCTCCTGTTTATGATTCACTTGCTGAAGTCACAATGTTGCATTTACTAATCTTCATGGTAGCTGAAGGCACAGTAGACGTCTATTCACTGTGTAGAGAAGTAGCTCAACTACTACTCACTCCCAAGGCAGGATCTCACCTTAAGTGAGAAATTTCCATTCCTTATTCCCAGATCTGAGCCAACAGAGATGAAGAGATAAAAGCATCACCTAATAACCACTGGCCTGCTCCAACCTGCTCACAACAGGTTGGACTCAACATTCACAAAAGGAATGAATGACCTCTGTTTCGCCAGTGCTGTCACAAGGCAGAAACTGAGTGGAAAAAAAATGAGTATCTCTTTCCTACCCTACAGCCAAACAGCAAACACCTAGGTTCACAGTGAGATTTGGTAACTCACCTGTGAAGGTTCCTTAGGCTCATCAGTGTGACAATCAGGATGTGAGTGGTAGCTGAAATGATGCTCCATTTCACTGGGTAGGCCTTCTTCAGCCATACCTAAAGCATTATTGTGTCTTCTACTTAGGCTTCTCAAACTACAGCAGCATTATTTTAGCCGTGCCAGGTTTTGACACTACAGCCTTGGAAAGGGCGCAGTCACTGACAGCCTGCTCTCTCTTGGTAGCTATTTGGTTAGTCTGTGAGAGGAGATTCACCTACAGCAGTCTAGACACTGAGAAACATGACAGCAAAAGTCTTTGAAAAGCTATTGTCTCTACTTAGATAGCTGCTAGCATCAGGATTTTATCCTCATTTTCTCAGTATACTCCAGAATTACTTAGGCATCTAGTTCACAGCTAATAAAACTTAAACCTTACCCTCAGCAAAGAGCACAAGGGCTCTTTAACTATGGATGGAGAAGGAATACATCAGGGATAAATCTGAGGTAGATTTGAAAAGCAAAACCACCCACCCTGTCTTAACTTGCCAGTGTGCAGTTAAACCAAAAGAAAAGCTAAGCTGCTTACTTCTTGCGTTGCTGAATCCCCGAAACAACGAGAAAAACTATTCCAGCCACAATGAGAGAAAGAACAACACCAAATACAATAAGCCAGACAGGTGTGGAGGGCTCAACAGGAGGTGATAAAGTTGTGGATATCTTCAGGAACTGCAGTGTTTTGTCACTCAGTAGGAAGGCGCTGTTGATTCTGTTCCGGTTCATCCTTCATAGAAACAAAAAAAACCCATCATAACTCTTTAAAAAGATATTTTATAAATAAAGATAGAAGAAAAATATACTTTCATGTACGTGCTGCAAGTCTGGCAGGGTTGAATTTGATCTAACACGATGTTGGTAGATCGCACAGACCTTCACTTTAGTATAGATCTTGTCAGCAAGCCATTGACGAGTGTCTAATAGATGAGGTGCTTGAGAACACATGCTTACAGGGTGTTGAACATCAAACTGGCATATGTATTTATCTGAAAAACACTGATGAGATCTAAAGTGAAGTAAATGAGTTGTTTCTGGTTTGGACTACATGCTGAAGACAATAATCTGTAATGGTGGCTGTGACATCTTGTTCGTACAGCATCCCACAATTGCATGGCACTAGCAGATCCGCCATGCAATTTTATCACTGCCACTTAGTTTCTTAAACTGAACCACACTGAATGTTATGGGCACGTATATCTGCTTTTGCTGCTGGAGATTTTCTTAGATCCATGAGGCACTGATTATACTTTAATCCAGAAGAATCCATCCCCATTTCCAAAATGTCCTTCTCTGTACCTGAATGGATTTTGCACATTTTTTTTCATTATGAGAAACTGTAAATTTGAGAAATAGACTTTTTCAAATGAACAGTACAACTTCTACCCTTGAATGGGTATCTTCAGTACCTTCACCTACATTCGCTACTTCGGAGCATTTGCAGTAATTTCTAGATGTGAAGATAAGCAGCCTTGAAAGGCTTTAACAATATCTTTCATTAGCTTTTGCAAAATGCTTCCAAGTTTTGATAAAATATATTACATATATTGGTCTTCAGAGATTTTGGTTGCAGTTACAAAATTCACCTTCTTTCTTGTATACAATTCAATTGATTTACTGCAGAGCAGGCATTTCCCAAGAAATATTCCCTGTAAGGCATATGGGCAACAAAAGTAAGATTCTTGCAAATTCCCTTCTTGAAAATCATAATGTTGACTATCTTTTAAGCAGGAAGTTCTTACCCTTAACAGAAAGCTAGCACTCCTGGAGAGGACTGAAAGCCATGGCATATTATAAGACTCATTATAAGGTAAGCTGCCTGTGATTTAAAGAGATTTTCATCCTTATTAATATAAATGATTCATTGTGAGGAGCTGAAGTAAGCATTATTAACCCTCATCTAATGGCTGGAGTTACAGAATTATGCACTGAAACACATTCGGGTAACTACAGGTGCAGATGTGTTTGTATATTCATAAATATCTTGTGTATATTTATGCAAGATCTTGGGACTCATACAGAGCTCTGAGAAAGTTGTTTTCTTTGTTCTTTGCTTCCGAAAGGAACTCATAAAACAAAATCCTGGTCCGTGGGTAGCATTCTTACATGATATTGTAGTATAAAAAATTAGAATAATGGTTTAGTATGGAAGCCTGCAATCAGAAGCAATAGAATAAAAAAATGTAGCTTTATAGACTATTTTATTTCTTCTTTCTAAGTTAGACAGGAATTATTCTATTTTATTTTTTTTTTTAAATAGCATATTCTTCTTTATGGGATGAAAGACAACAGTTAAAAAAAACAAACATGCTATAATAGCATCCAATTTCTCCAGCAAACAGGGCATATAAAAGACTTAAATAAATCAGCTTATGCTTCTGAATGATTCAAAGAATAACAGAAATGCAAAAAACCCTGCATTCCAACACTCTTAGAGAGCTTCAGTGAATAAATAATCTGCTTCCTCCACTAATGCTATGAAGCTATTGTTTGGTGTCTCTGTAGGAAATAGTTTAATCTACTCATAAGCTTAAAAGTTAATCTTTCCAATAGAACGCATACTCATTCATCAGGAATTAGGCATTACACCTCTACAGAGGTAACATGAATTTTTGAGACAAAGTACAGAATGTCTAAAAACAAAGAGGTCTGTTTTCTACTCAGTGCTCGAGAAAGATACGTGAGTTATGCTGCTTGTGGGAGTCATCCCCATAAACTCCTTTTGTAGCTTTGATAGACCATCAGAGTCAGATTACCTCTTTTTTTTTTCCCCTCTTCAGCTCTACACTCTTGTTTTTATTGGCTAGAGAATGCAATATTGAGTAGAAAGTGAACTGCTTTGTATCACATGGTATTTTGCACAAGTAATGCTCAGCTACTATAGCGACTGGCATTCCAAAAAGTGCTGGTATGACAGCAATGTGAGTATAAGACTATTTAAGTCAAGCTGGGACACAGCCAGTTCTTTTCATGAATAGTTCACGTGCCCTTCTCATAGAAACGTTTACTTCAACATTAAATCTGAAAACTTGTACTTGACAAACACTAAAGTGAGCCTGTGGTCACTAACCTTGGTATAGAAGTTCACATGGCATGCAGTGAACATGAAATAACATAAATCCAACCCCCAAAAGCTGGAATTCTGTCATCTAGGGAAGAAGGCTCTCTCACTGGGAAGTGCAGCAACTGGATGACAGCAGTGTTTCTGCTATGCACATGACAAAAAATTACAGCCCCAGCTCCAGGAAAGGGCTAGCTTTCACCTAAAGCTCCAGTGTTAAGAGAAACTCTTTCTAAAGTTAGAATCCCAAACCTCACATACAATGAATTCCATGGAACTGTTACAAATCATACTAGCCATAAATGCCTGAAAGAGTACTAACCCCTTGGTGTTTTAACTACTTAGATTAGACTGTCCCTAAAGAGGCAGAGAGCTCATTCGTGGCCAGAGAAAAATCATCCTCAGTCAGCAGGGAAGGAGAGGCTGCAGGATTAGCAACTGTACCTGATGGCTGCCTCTACCTCACTTCCCGGAACAGTTGTCGTGTTTTTGGAGGAATCTGTGACCACAAACCAAAATGACACCCGATCCGTCACATTGCAGAGCAGCACATTGGAAATTCTGCAGATGGTTGAAACAGAAATTGTTGAAATATTTAGTAGTTTTCTAAAGGGGGAAAAAAGATCACCATTCATGCTCAAGAAAGAAACATCATCCACAGCATTTCTCATTTCTCAGTACAACTGAAAAAAATTTAAGCTTATTGAGACCAAATGTGGGTCTTCAAATGATTTCTGAATCTACTACAAACTTGCCTGGTCTTGGACATACATTTAGTGTAATAAAATGAAAAAAAAATTGTATCCTAATCACCTGGGCTGTGAAAAAGGCTATATTTGCCCACTGGGCAAATGCATTAATAAAATAAGATTTTTTTTTTGGCAACTAAGGAGCTAGACATGGTTGATGTCCCATACAATTTTCAAGTGAGTGCAGTCCTCCTATAGGGAACACTTTTATAGAGGAGGAGAGGAAACTAGCAGGGAGGGAAAAACTAATAAATTGACATTATTCTCTTTGACATCCTTCTGCACTGTCAAGCACAGAGTGGAGCCAACAGGCTAAGTATAAACATCACAGTGGCACTGGCCTGTGCCCTCTGGTTTGTGCTGTGACATATTTATCTCATATGTTTCAAAAGAAGATTACTTGGTTTTATGTGAAGTTAACAGCAAAAGGCCACAGGCATGAAGCTTCTTATGGCATACCATATAAAAAGAGAGCAGATTATCTTTAAAATGTGTTTCTTTGGAACCTTATAAACTTGTAATCTACCACTAACTAATACTAGAGAAAGATGGAAACAATTATAAATATCTCACAGAATGACATCATCATAAGTATTTAGATGAAAGAATTGAATACTAGTACAGGTGTAATATAAATAAATAGTGACTAAGGATAGATGGTGCCCTTATGTTCTTCTGTCTATTCCAGTTTTACTCACACAACTAACAAACCAGCCAAACACGTGTGATATACAGCAGCTGCTGTAAAGACACTATTTACTACAGCATGGCAAGGAATATAATACACATCACAGAAAGATATCCAAAGTGTTGTGAATTGAAAGACAGAGAGCTAGAGCAGTAACAACGGGAAAAAAAATAAAATTCATTCCATATCATTAACAAATAGCCCAAAGACTTTGGCTCGGGATTCAGATTTACTGGACACATCCAAGTAGTGAGCAGATATTCCAATAGTCCATGACTCGGGATGAAGACTGTTTTCATTTCCAGGGAGCAGCCCAAACTTTGTTCACCTTTGCCCACCATCTGCCTGGCCACAAGCAAAATAAAGTCGCCCTGCCTTGTATCTTTTAATTAACCACAGGGATGTTTATAGTGCCCATTACCATCATGGGTTTCAAGGTTTGATTTGTCCATCACGAAAATGGAAGTTTTAACATTTCTTTTCCAGCTTCTGAGCCTTCCCAGGGTGACAAATTCCCTACTGCAAGCAGTGACCTGCCACAGAGCTCTGTTGCGTAGTGCCATCTGCTGGCTAATTACAAACTTAATTAAATGACTGCTAACAGGACTTCAGTGGCAACCTGAAGAGCAGAAAGCACAAAACAGGAAAGACAACGATAGCTGTTAAGGTAGGACAGGCATTGGCTAGTTCACAGTAGTCCCCTCTTGCTAGTCTATGGAAATACCTTACCTATTGCTACAAGCTGTTTTGGGTGGTGGTTCAGGTACCAGAGTGTTCAGGAAGGGAAACCTTTCATTTACAGGAAAGGTATACATTCCACAGAGACACGCAATAAAATGGAAAGCAATGATTTTGCAGAGCTGAAATACCCACTTTTACCTCTCTGGAACATCAATTTTGCAAATACAGATAATTTTCCTGGATAAAAGAGGAAAGCCATCCTCTGGGATTTTAAAAGATGTTCACATCAGTTTTCTGGCAGCAGCCAGGAGATAAAAGTAGATTTATTCCTCTCAAAATAAAAGCAAAGCACAAAATTTACAGGAGGGGGAAAAAAGAGTCTACTTTTAGCTGGTGGCTGACAAACTCTTGCTGACTTCACAGAATATCTAAAATTGTATCTGCAGAGGAAGTTTTCCATCAGGAGAATTTATAACAGTAGGACCTAAATCTTCACACTGCTGCAGCTCTTAAAGCTGGAATTCCTGTGGTGCACTCAAAAAAAAACTGATCCAAGTAGAAAAGAGTGGTGCATATTCCTCTATAAGCGTTCTCAAAAAGTGGGGATTGAACAGAGCTCATTCTTCCAAGAGAAAGATACATTTGGTGTATAAGGAATGGCAGAACATGCTGTAATTCTCTACAGCCTCAGAGACTCAAAGGGACTCTTAAGAATGAGGTCATCCCTACAGCATCCAGGCTTTCAGTATGACATAGAACAAGCAGCCATCACTGGGATGGTGTGTCTGTCTCTAGAAGGAGCAGAATTGGGCAGCAAGGCTCACACTATAATATGGAAATTTTGCCTCCTTTCTGCTCCCTGTTGTGCCTAAAATCTTGCCTGATTATCAGCATCTAAAACCCAGCTTCACTGCCACTTTTCATCAGCAGAATCTGAATGCTTTAAATCCTTCCAGGCCCCAAAAAGAACAACACCATTCACAAGAAGTTCAAAGAGGATTGTGTAAGCACCAAAATGGACTAGTTCAACCAGCACCAATGGGACCATTCCTTTGCAGCAGGTATACTTTTTCTTCCCATACTTTTGGACATAGGTTTGATTCAAAGCTTGCTGAAGCATTAGAAAACCACGCCTTTACACTGTTTAGGTTTGAAAAACTTGACCTTTTCATGCACTTTGCAAATTAAGTGTATTTGTAAGCATACATATGGATATCTGTTTACTTCCTTATTGATTAGACTTTTGCCACAGGGATTTTAGGATATTTGTAGTATCAAAATGACAGGATCCTGGTCCCACTATTCCCAGCCCAAAATCAATCTCCTTTCCTATATGTAAGTGAACACCAGTGAAGAGAGGACAGGAAACCTGAAGAACCTTTGACTTGAAACAGCATCACTGATCTTTATGGAGATTTAGAAGATTACTTAGGGATAAGGAGAGCTGCCAGAGACTCAAAGGGCACTGAGTACATATGGTGGCCATTAGCTGATGGAGAAACACAGGCCCTGAGACCCTGGTGTATACCTCCGGCTCTCCAGAAAGTGCCAAGCCTCTTCCCACCTAGTGCTGCACATCTGTTCTCTCAAATATGCCTTTGTTTTCTTCCTTGTTGGGACCAGCAGCCATGAGCTCACCTTGACACAATAGCTTTATCTCTAGAAGTTTATTTTGTTGTTTTAAGTGGTCAGAATATTTTTAAAGTACCAAAAATACCTATCTTAGGAGGACAGATAATGCTGATGAACTTCTGGTCACTCAGCTTTCTTAAATGCAAACTGGGAGAAGATGCACAAAAGCAAATCCTTTCATTTAAGTGTGAGGGATCACATTCTTTCCACTCTAAAGATTAACGAGTCTCAGATCCAAAAGAGATGATATTATTTCCAAATGAGTCACAGATTAGAAAAAGAAGAGTTACCAACAAGCTGTAGACGGTCATCGTTTAACACTGAGAGATCAAAGGTTGGCTTAGGTAGTTCCTGAATGTATGTCCTGAGAGTGAATCAAAAGGTCATACAGAGAGCAAGAAATAAAGGATTTGTATTTCTCAACTGCAAAATAAACTTTTATTTTATCTGCATTAATAATTACTGAGTAATTCAATGGATTGTGTCTCTTTCCTTTTTCACACAACCTTGATAATTTATCAAGCCTTTCAAACATTAAACACAGCTCCATGATTTATTAAAGTTTAGTTTAGAAATTAACTTTAGAGAAACTGAGATACAGTGTGCATGATACTTTTACATCTCATGAAGAAAATTTGCTGGTATTTACTCGTAAAAATACCTGTAGCATAAACAGTTTACTAGATTAAAAACTCCACCTAACAGCAGTGTAGCAGAAAAACTGTTTAGTGACCAAAGGTGTAAGATCTCACTTGGTCTAAAGCATGGCAAGACTCTTTGGCATCAACGTTGATTAGAGTCTGGGATTTACCTGCCTTGTGACTATGAGGGGTACTTGCCTCTTCTCTAAGTTCCCACTCCAGCTTCTCTCTTCAGCAGCCTGCTAGTTCCTGCCACTGTCTATACCAGTTATGTGAGAGAGTGCTGCTCCAGTACACTCTGCAAGCTGCTATTCCCTCCTGGAAGATGAGTGTCTCCACACTGCTATTCCCACTGCAAAGGGGTTGGAAATGGATCATACTCCTTTCTCTGTACCCAGATGCCTCTTGCCAGCCACAGTGCTAGGAAAGAGGAATATTATTTCCAGTAATGGAAACAAGCATGTTATTTGGGGTATACTGGGAGGTCAACAAGCTCTGTCACAGAAGGAAGACTCTGAGGTCTTGTGAGATCTGGGAGAGACCTATAGATAGGAAAATCTTCAGGCTGCTGCCTAATAAGTTTTAGAAGATACCAGAGCTGCACAACAGTACTTTGGCTGTCTACATATGACCCTAAGGGTATCTGAAAGTCCTAGAAAAGCGATCAGCTTTACCTTTGAGATACACCCTGGCAAATTATACCCCATGATGAAGTTCCGTACTGTGTTAAAAACAGCAAAAGATGCCCATACCACTCTTTTTGCAAGTGTTGTACTGACTTCTCCTTTGAAAAACTTAAAAGCAGGAAAGCATTGATGCATGCAAGCCTACCTCCAAACCAGAGTAAGACTGCCATTATCATAGTTGTCCATAGGAAAATTTGTCTTGGGAGGAGTTAAGTGAGCACAAATGTTGTGACTTCACAGAACACAAATAAAACACCCATTAAAGTTTTAGCTTCTGTCATATTGGCTTGACTTTTTCCCATTCCTACACCAAACCTTCTAAAATTAGTTGAGTCTGCAGACAGCTGCAGTACTTGGAGAGGGTAAAGTTCACTGGCATGTGACATAGGATTTTGCCATGTAAAAGCATCATGGCTTTGAAGGAGGAGGAACGGAATAATAATTTTAGAAGAACCTGGGACTAAAATGGATATTCAGAAACAAGCTTTTATAGATCAGAGACTGAACGAAAACTCTCCTGAAAACCTGGGAAAAAAAAACAAAAACAACCCTTCATAATAACCTTTAATTAGCTGGTATCTTGAACTCATTTTTGCAGGTGTGCAGTGGGAACATACTTGACTATTTTTGTTAATTTTGGTGTAATGGCTCCTTGCTCAAATGAGACACCTTCCAAGGAATACACATAAAACAGCAAGGAACCAAACACTTCTGTGACATGGAACAGGGAGAGCACCTTCTATTTAAGAGAAAATGTAGCAGCCACAGTAATCATATGACTAAAGATAACTAATGTCTTTGCAAATATGCAATATGCTTCATCTGATGCATTGATGGCCTGAAGCAGTTTTTTCAGAGTAAATTGAAAACCTTATCCTCATTAACCTACCAGAGCCATAAATCTTTCCTTTTAGATTGAAAAACAATGAAAAAATAATAAGCCTCTAGGAATACACTCACGTGGTTTCTTGTTTAAGAAAGGGAAGAACATACGGAAGAAATAGCCTGCTAAATGGTGTGCTGATCTGGCATCTAATTTCATAAATTGCAATGATCAGAAGCCTGAGAAGAATATTCAGTGCCTTAGGGTAAATTTAATCCCAAAACCAATTAATGGCTGATCTATGTCTGAACTGCAACATATGAAACGTCCTGATGTTAGGTAACTCAGCCACTGTAATATTAGAGATGGATATCCCTTAGCAGAACTCGCACCAGTGCTGCTATCCACCTTTCAGCCCTCTGGGTCAGCTCATCCTCAGCACACTGAGGAAGCTGAACACCAAGTAAATGTACACCAAAGCTACTTATTCAAGGATCTGTACCACATTGCTCAGCCTTGCCGATGGACCCCTGATCCTCCTCTCAGTGTGGTTACCAGAAGGTATTGCGTCTTACAGCCAGATTCTGATAGAGTAAATTGGCACAGCCCCACTGAGAGCAGCAGAGGGGATACTGGTCCAAAGACTGAACACTGCTTAAGATAGAGAGTGCAAAATTTAACATATAACTGAGTGTTGAAGAAATACACTGGCACATTTGGCTTTTAGAAGCTGTAAATAATTTCTGCACCTCAGTACAACTGAGAATGGTCTGCTACATACAGCATTAATAGCTATAATACAAATCAGAGTAGATGCTTACTGGGTTGTGCTCTTGCTGGAGTATCTTCTCATTGTAAAAGCTATCATTGCTTTGAAGAGGTACTCCTCATTTGCATCCCAAGCATACTGTAAAGGAAAATGGAAAATCATCAGTTTCAGCACCAGTGCTGGCAGGACAGAGGGGGAAAAGAGTCACTGAACTCAAAATGTCATATAGATCAAGAAAATTAATACATTCACTGTCTGTGCTATGAAAATAAACTCCTACTTAGTATTTAGCATGCAGAAGCAACTATTTTTTGTTGTTAAGTGCAATACAAACTGAAAAGAACTTTTCCAAAAAATGAATGAATTGATTGTTTCTGTACACTGGCCATACTGGAGATGTAAAGCTTGTTACATCAAAGACCAGGCTTTTTTACCAGAATTCTCCCAACATAACTGCACCCATGGCTTCGCATCTTTTGCTGGATAAGCCGCATTGAAGAAGGTTTAAATCTACTCTCAAAGACCATTTAGTTCTTCCAGTAAACAAAAAAATAACCTTGAAGGCAGGCTCTGGGAGATGGATGTCAGGACACAAGGAAAGAAAGATTATGGCCTTATTGCTGCATGCTGTTCTTATAATATGAAGACAGACTCAACTATGAATAACGACATCAAATTTGAGACAATAGAAAGAAAATAGCATCCTTTCTCCTTCAATAAGATGTAAAACTACAGGCTTCCAAAACTCTTCTGTGTTGTCTTGCTGAAACATCACACTGCCATGATTTCATGTTTCTGAGAAACCTTCACTAGATTCCCCTGGGCTTTCATTCCCATATGCAATTCTAATGACCAGCAAAAACTACACATATTACATTTTTATAACAAGAGCCATGACCATGACACACTGATTGAATTTCCCCTTTTCAGCAGATTACAAAGACTAATAGTTTCTTGGAATGATATTAGTGGAGGTTCGATGCAGTTTTCTTCAGTCAATCAGAACACAAATCTAATATTTAACTTCCAGCATTAAAAAAAATCTGCACTGTAATCATCCAAACCAAAAACCCAACAGTGCGGATACTTAACCCTGTTGACAACCTGGGACTACTTTTTCATACCTTGTAACACACTCAAAAAAAACAGGAGGAGACTAACCAAACAACTGAAAATGCCAAATCTTAATTCTGCTTTTTAAATTCTGATTTTGGATGTATGGAACTGCTGCAGCTTCTCTGTAGAAAGGAGCAATCCAACTTCCAGACACCATCGCACATTTTGCTTTGACATTCTGTGGACCAGGAATGTGAATAGGGAAGGAGGCAGCTATTTAAAGGGCAAAGAGTCATGCTGATCATATTTATCATCCCTCAACAGATGAAGAGGGGTGAAATAGGTAGAGCTATGATCAGACAGGGACCACAGAGCTGAGCAATAGGCAACTTAACTAGCATTAAAATCCATAGGCAGTTCTGGAAATCATGGTTCTGACTCACCACTCCTGCCTTGTGAAGGAAGAGAGGTAATTACACTGTGATGTGTGCCAGTCTGGGAGCTTAAACTGAAAGCAAGAGGGACAGTTTGAATAAAAATATTTAGAAGCTTGTATTTTGATCCCACATCACTAACAAAAACATGACAGTAATGTCAGCAACAGTGTTAAAAGAAAAAAGACGGTGTAGTAGAGGAAAAAATATATAGTAAATAGTTTTGACTCATACCTAATTTTAAATGCATCTGTATTTAAATAGATGGATGATGGACAATGATGAAGCACACTTCCTTTCATGTTTACCCAGACACAAATGCAATACAACACTATCAAGTATATGTATGTGGTATGTTTGTTTAGCACACTGCATGTATATACAAGAAATGCATCACACATGCTCACTGTGGTTGTCTTCAGCCCTTTTGAATCAGTCTACTGTTAATGCAACCAGTGACTAGCAGTTACTGTAGAAGCTGCTAGTAAATTTAATACCATCCTCAGAGAGAGAGTCCCATAAATCAACTTCCCTTTGCTTAAGTTTACTCCCACTGTATAGCAAGCAATGTCTCTGCTGTGTACATCCATTACTACCAAGTAACATGAAAACAGCTAGAAACTTATCTTAGCTGCTATTTCCATTCCACTGTGCTGAGAAAAATATTAATATACCAAAAGTGACACTCCCTGCCTAAAAGTACAGCCCACCTTGTGAATAAATGGAAAAAAATGGTGACTATCTGTGTTAGCATCACACAGAGTGCATGCTGTACATTAAATCACTTGGAAAACTGTGCTAACCTATTTCCTGTGCTCCTGAACCACAGTTATCCTGCCAGTCCTACAGTGAAATGCTCAATGTGTCAGGGTCTTCTGCTGCTATCTAGGTTGAAGTGACTTGTAAATGAATGAAACAATTAAACAGCAAAGCATCATACCATGTTATTCCATGCTGATTCTCTCCTATTGTGAAACTGTGACAGTCTTACCTACCCTATTATTTGCTAAAAATCAAAATCAAAGTTTACCAAATTCTTAAACTGAACTGAATTTCAGTTTGATAACTGTTTGAGTTTTCAATTGCAGGCGTCCACAAAGAAGACTGTGACAGCTCTGAAAAGGAACTATTAGCTGTGAAGTTAATGAATTCTTCATTATCTGCAGATAATTCTGCATGGCATCATACCCCTTTCAGCACATTGTTCTAAAATGTTGTTTAAGTTTTAGATTGTCTCATTCTTGGGTCTTACATACATTTTGTTAAATGAAATAAACTACTCTCTATCTACCAAAAACCAATAAAAGGCTCCACAGTTATTGTTTTTCCCCTTGTAATATAAAGTACCTTTGAGATTAATGATTTGTATCATTCCCTTCTTGTGATGAAAAATAGAATATGAATCAAACAAATCTCCCTTATTTTAGTATAGTTGGAGAACTACAAAAAAAACACGAAAAAATAGCACTGTTGGGAACAACTGTTTTTATTCTAAGGTTTTGAAAAAAGAATAATAAAAAAACATTAGTAGCTATTATAAGAAGTTTCATTAATGATTTTGACATATTTTCAGCCACAGGATTACACTATTTTGATAAATTTTTAAACAATGCAGGCTTGCACAATTTTTTAATTAAAATCTCCCACCCAGGAGGATTGACTTCAATATCAATTTCCATGGACAAATACTTTAGTATGTATCTTGATTATTTCTTCTAAATTTATCGGGTTTATAAAGTTCCCAGTGGAATTAGGTCCCTGCTAATGTTAGTTTAAATTACCTAATATTTCAAGGCAGTTTTGGAATGGCTTCTGAGGTCAGAGGGTGATTCTCATACTTCCAGTCTCTTCTAACACCTAATCTATGGCATTTTATTTTCCAGGGTTACTAACGATCAAACATGAGACTTCCAGTGCAGGTGACTGCCCAAGATATTTCATATCTAACTTTATGCAGAGCCCTGTAACACACTGCAGATTTGCAGCAAGCATTCAACACTGCAAATGAAAGACTGCATTCTTCTGTATCTCGTAGCACTTTAGAATGGGAAGGACCATTTGGCCACCTGATTTCCACAACTCCTGTGTATTACAGCCCCCTATTATTCATCCCAGCACTTCTACATTAAGTGAAAGGACTCGAATTAAGACAAAGCATTCAGTCCTTGTGAGACTAACCTGTGCACCACAGGAAGAGAAGAAAGGGCACTATCTGAAACCTACATTAGTGGGGAATTGATCAGATATGCTTGGATGGTCTCTACAGATCATGGTTGTCTGAGAGCCTGACATAAAATCCCATTTCATAAAGACCTAACAATCTTTTCCAGCTTATCTTCTCAGACATGCTTGACTTTACAACTAGCACTCTGAAGCAGAAGTGGCTTTCCCACAATACAGACTTAGATTTACACAGTGTCCTTCATGCACAAAGTGCAGCATCTCTACAGTTTTTCCAGGAGGGAAGAATAAAAGGACTCTGACAGAAAATTATCTTTAAGACAAGCTTTACACTTTAACAAAGAAAGTAATTTTAAGGAGAGGGCTGGTCAAATGTCATTACCTGACAAGCTATTACAATTAATACTTCAGAACAAATTGCTTGTGCTGCCTTCAGAAAAATGTACAGTGTGTATTAGTTCTACTTTGACAGATATTTAGTTAGGAACAATATGAGAAAATACTTTACTTACTGCATTATCTCCCAAAGCTGTTTTGATACTAAGCCGTACTTTGAAAGCATTCTGTGCATCTGACACAAAGAGAAAAAAGGTAAATGTATTGATACTCAAGCAATATATATTGATATATATTATAATAGAAATAATAATAGATATTCAGAGATAGGATTTTAAAATCATTTACTACTCTAATTATTTTACCAACCACAGCTTCTAAAGTTGCCCTAGCAGATGAACTGGTTAGGAGAACCAGAAGCTAATAGCATGATACATGCAGCAGCCCTACAGATTTTTAGTCAGGTTTACCACGACCTCATTAGAATAGGTAAGAACAACATCTGCACTTCATTTACAAACTCAGAAAAGCAAATGCTCACAGTTTCCCTATTCAAACTGAAGGCAACCAGCTAGAACAAAAACATAAGAAGCTGACCGCTATGTAGGGATACACTCAGTTAAATTTCCTTCAAGAGGGGTGGGAATCAGCAGCTCCAAAACTTACCTGGCTTGCAGAGCTCAGCAGAAGCAACAGAAACTACAGAGAAAGCAAGCAGCAAAACACCTAACATCCTTCCAGTATGGAAAAGTTGAGGCTAAAAGTAGTAAGTCTCCGGTGCAAAGCACTCTTAAACTTTCTGTGACCCAGGATTAAAGCATCAGCAGCACAAGTAAGCAACCAAGCAAAAGGTTTAATAATTAACCCCCGTTATTTTAGAGAAACGGGCACTAGAAACAAATGTCTTTTTATTTCTTACTGCCTTTCTCTGTAGGGAAAAAAAAAGGTTGTAATAGGTTTTTAATTCTCCTTTTCCCTTTTTGGAATGGCAAAGCATTACACAGTGATACGTTCCTGTTTTCCCCCCAGGCACACGTACCCTACACGTCTGAGCCAGCCAACACCAGACCAACCTGCAGCTCTGGTAGCCAGACAGCACACAGCACACGTGGTTCAGTTGCCCCCACACTGTACCAACAGAACCAGCTTCTTAGACATCACTTTGACCTCAAATCAGTTATAAATACAGAGAATTGCTTTCTTCCTGTTGGAGGATCATGAGTATAACAACTGGAATGTGAGAATGAGCAACAGAAGGACTATGTAGGGAAGAAGGTATGCATAGTTCATTAAGACATG
Organism: Gallus gallus; assembly: GCF_016699485.2. Classification (NCBI taxonomy): domain Eukaryota; kingdom Metazoa; phylum Chordata; class Aves; order Galliformes; family Phasianidae; genus Gallus; species Gallus gallus. The sequence goes on along the minus strand of NC_052532.1, from coordinate 122,010,506 downwards.
TTCCAATTTTGTTTACACAGTATGCTGCGTATGCATACACACATATGTATGGCAATATATTAATGTGTATATTACATTTTTAACCAAACATTTTCAAAGACAAAGCGTGTGCAGAGGAGAAAGAATTCAGCAACTGAAATAACTGAAACGCACAAATACTTGAACATCCTTTGCCATCCAGGCAGCAAGTCAGGATTGTTTTATTCCACTCTGCTGCTGTATCCCCTCTCTGGTAGCCATTCTGATTAATGGCTAGTTCCTAAATTGAAGATTTCTTTAAAATGACTTTCACTCGGCCCTTTAGCACAGAAAAGTGTGTCTTGAGACTGCAAACCTAAAGACCTTCAGAAGAATGACTACCAGTGAGAACATTTTATGTAACTGTGGGACTAAATTTATGGAAAACAATAATCAGTATTTACTACATAAGGTATTTGGACTTCCAGGTAATTGAGAATTTACTGTTTCACTAATTTAGTCTTATTTTTAGAAGTCACCGTTAAAGGAATTGATACCCCATCTTTAAAAGTCATTAAATCAAGCTGATTCCTAGATGGCTGTTTACTCACTCTAGACAACCAGCTCTGAGTACAAAACTATTGGATTTGTTATCTGCTTAGATGTGCAATCAATGTCTATGAAAACAAAAAAGTGATGTACTCATTTTTAATGATGGCTCAAATTAACATGCAACAAATGGAAACTACTAAAAAACATACAGATACAGGAAAGACTACCAGTTTTCTGTAGAATTCATAAGCTAAAAAGACTGTGAGCATTATCAGCCTCATGCTAAATTCATTGCTTCAATAAAGAGTGTTTGAACTCCATTGTACCTCTGGGGGTCATATTGCAGTACATGGGAAAACAGGGGAAAAGCAAAGCACTGTTTTCCCACAATCAAATGAAAATCATTGCAGTTGGGATGCATCATCACTTCTCCCCACTGGAAATCAGTCCTTATAAAGGCATGGAGCCAGTGTCAAAGTACACAGTGGGCACAAAGCACTCAGCAGGAACAGCCTTGGAGCACACGCCTGGATTCCCTGGCCATGGCTGCTGACTTCCATCCAGGATGGTGGATTGCCTGTAGCAAGATGGATGATTTTCCTGGTGGTGAGGGAAGGGGCCAGGGAAAGGAGCGATGTGATAAACACCCCAGCTCAGAGCTCATAGGAATAGCGTTCTGCAATTGATATGTATGTGAGTAGGAACCTGGATGTGTGCCAACAGTACCCAACTGGCTGCCCATTCTTTTTAATGTGGTCATAAAAAGCACTGTAACTTTTCAGATTACAGGTAGAGAGTATATTAGCACAATACAGAAGACGTACATTTTGCCACCTTGTTTTCACTAACAAACCTACATGCATGCATAACTTTTTGCCAAGCCTCCTTTCATTCATTTTAGCTAGAAATGTAGCACTTACTTGAGCATGCCTGAATTTGTTTGCCACTGGTTAGTAAGACATCAATTTGCTTCAACAAATGACAATCTACATGCTTACAGAGTATGTTTTCAATTCAGAATTTTGAGGTTCTTGATTTTTAATAGCTTCTCTTTTAAAATGACTTCATTTTTCCCAATTACTATTGAGCCACAGGTAACAGCCATGGAGATCATAGAATCATTAATGTTGGAAAAGGCCACTACAACCATCTAGTCCAACCACCATGCCCACTAACCACGTCCCTCAGTGCCACATCCACACAGTTCTTGAACACTTCCACAGATGGTGACTCCACCACCTCCCTGATTCAATATCTCACCACTCTTTGAGATTTTTTTTTTCCCTAATATCCAACCTAAACCTCACCTGGCACAGCTTAAAGCAATTACCTATAGAATCCTATCCACAATCATCAATTTAAAAGTAGCATTGAATTACTGCAAAGAACTATTTCTCTTCTTGTACTCAGCAAATTTGTCTGCTGACTGAAAATAGCAGTATTTTTTTTCAGTGCTTTTGACCTCCAGAAGTTCAGACCTCCAGATGTATAGTCTGTGTGCATATACTTAGCAGCATACTGTAATTCAGACTCTTAAACAAATTAAGAAAGGACTGAGACTTAAGGACCATCTCACTTGGTAAAACAAAACCCTTCCATCCTCTCAACCTGATTAGCAATGTACTCTTCCGCTTCTTTCAATGTCTTCAAAATGGAAAAATCCCAGGAAAGTAAAATATTGATAGCCATCATATAAGTTAATTAACAGCTATGGCCAAACTTACCCTCAGTTTTCAAATTTGACAAATTAACAGTTTTAAACTCTGAGGAAGTTAATCTTTAGTCTTAAATAGTTGTGTTCAACTCTTATGAGGAAAGAGTCAATGTGCTACTGTCAGCATTAGTCACTCATGGAAATCTACCTAGAGAAATACAGGTCTGCTTGTACAAGAGCTTTGCAGCTCCTCGAGTCCAGTGCTGTGCAACTGCTGAAGATTTCAGAAGCTGGTGAGATGAGCATCTACAAGAACCTCAGCAGCATCAAAAAGATCAATGCTGGCTTTTATAGGTGCAGCCCAAGTCTTAAAATGGGAGTCTTTCTGTTAACTTCTGGGGGAACTGGGCGTGGAATGGGGCCCCATAATCACTGTTATCACTATAAACTTGGAAAAGTAGTTTACAGTATTTTACAGCGTTCACAGAGTTTTCATCAGTGCTCACAGAAGTAGACAGTATCTAGAAAATATTTACCCCTTGAGAAGGTAGTGTAGCCATTAGCTAGCAGGCATGGGAAAGATTTGCTCTCTCTATCTTTCATATATTGCCATTGTATGGCAAACAGGTATAGGACCAGCAAGATTATCGCTTTACAAAGGAGAAATGAAATAAAAATCTTACCTGTATCCTGAACTTGCAGAAATGCTCCAAGAGAAATAACCTCCACACAGAGATCCTTCCCCCTTGGGAGTCAGCCATTAAATGGGGCCTAGGGGGGGTGGAGCCAGGCTCCACCTCTTCCGGTCACTCAGGTGAAATTGCATTCACCTGTGCCCCTGCAGCTGACTCAGCGCTCGCCTCAGGTGGTCAATCAGAGGTTCAGGCCATGATTCAACAGTTCCCATACAGCCTTCAAACAGGCACTTTGCAGTGAAAAGCACTGATGATTACCCACAGTAGGGCTAGCACTAGGAGTAAGCAACTTCCAGAGCAGTGGGGAAGGATGGAAAGGCTGACAGATCTGGAACTGTTCAGCCTGGATAAGACTGAAGGGACCTTATCAGAGCTTTTATATATATATAAAGGGAATGTGGTATTCAATTTGAGGTTGTATGAGAAATGTTTCTCTATTGCATGAAGTATAATCAGAGTACTCCATATCTACCTTTTCATGATGGAGCGTATATATATGCAAAAATGATCAGAGATGGAACACCTTCCCTATGAGCCCAGGCGGAGAGAGATGGGGCTGTGCAGCCTGGAGAAGAGAAGGCTCTCAGGAGACCTGAGAGTGGCCTTTCAGTGTCTAAAGGGGGACTACAAGAAGGAAGGGGACAGACTCTTCAGCAGCATCTGTTGTGAAAGAACAAGGGGAACTGATTCCAAACTAAAAGAGGGGAGATTTAGATTGGACATAAATAAGTTTTTTTACAGTAAGGATGATGAGGCACTGGCACAGGTTGCCTGGAGAGGTGGTGAAAGCCCCAGCCCTGGAGACACTCAAGGTCAGGCTGGATGGGTCTCTGAGCACTCTGATGGAGCTGTAGGTGTGCCTGTTCATTGCAGGGGAGTTAGACTAGATGGTGTTTTAGTGTCCCTTCTAATTCAAAAGATTCTGTGGGTCTGTGAGTCTATAAAACCATAAGGTGTAGGCATATTTTTCTTTGGGAAACACACAAGAGTGAGTTCTGTGAACATTCTTTTCCACAAAAATAAACTGTATGTGAAGAGGTGTCTGTTCTGCAACTCCAGTATAAAGGCTAACAATTACTGGCCAGAAATCTACATTGTTTTGGATACATAAATGGATCTAGCCAACCTGGAATGGTAGTATTTGTTTCTTTCTGACAAAAACACTTTCATTGCCCTAGGTCAATAAAGTTGCATGGAATTCTGCACCTGTTTTTGAACAGCAAGCAATTACATCTATAGATTCAGGAACAAACAAAATAGAGAAAAAATGAAATTATTTTATTCCTGTATCAGAAGGATGACAGCTTTTTCCAGAATCATTATAAAGGTCTGTTATAGATGATGTTTTTTTGTCTTCCCTTATAAAGAGATTCTCCTTTTCACTATTCCAACACAAAACCTTAAGACAGCTATTTCCCCAAGTATACTGGGAAAATGTCATAATGATACGTATGATACTAATGAAAGAAATGACTGAACTTCTCAATATTGAGTTAGAGGAAGTTAAAAGAAAAGTTGTTATTGTACTACTCTACTAAAAGGATGATGAGGAGTTGTAGTTGTAAATCCTAAACAAAATATGATTTCTTGAAATACTTGTTTTTTTCAGAACGTTCATGGATGTGTATGGTTCATCAGTTCTAAAATGCACAATACTGCCATCTTCTGTATCTAAAGCTGCAAATTACGTCTTTTTTTACATGTAGATTCTGCACAAGTAAACAGTAAAAGTAATAGCGTTGTCAACTCCATTTTAAAAGGCAGTCTACAACCTGAAACATGGTGAAGTACCCACTAAAGGCCATCGTTTGAATATTCCTTGATCAATGGGCAAACAGACAATAGTCACAACTGCTTCAAGCTTCAGAATAAATAAGATACTCATTATGCTGTTACTGAAGAGCACAATTAGCCTGCAGTGGTAGGCTTCACCATCAGCAGCTTGGATTGTCTATGCAATATACTACCTCTAGGATATATGACAAAAGCTCCTTTTTTATTTTATTTAAAAAACTCCTCTTGACTCGACAGTCGTTGTGGAATAGTCAGGATACCCTGTGATTTCATAATTCTATGGTAGGTGTTTGTACTCAAGATGGACAGAGTAGCTCAGGACTAATAGCAAGAAGGTATCAGTGGTGCCAGTTACACTCATCGGTATACTTGTCTGGTGTGGCCCAGCCTCACGGCACCTCTGACTTCACTCAGCTCTTCAGGAGATCAGACTACTATCAGCCAAGAGACACAGTGAAAGCTCACCTGGTGGCAGGCATTGCACAACTGTATTTCACACCTATGTCATAGTGCAACCAGTATAAGGCACACGTGGTAATCCATAATCCAGGCAGTTATTGCAGCTGTTATCAGCACAAGCCGCTGTACGGACAGGCAGCCCAGCGGGCTCAATCAATCTCCTTTCTTTTTGTAACCCGAAATGTAAAGCACTGCTTTCCAAAGCGCTCTGCTGTACGGGTACAACGAACTCCATCCCCGCCCTCAACTGTCGCTAATGGGCACCCGGCACGCACCAACCACAGCCGCTCGGGTACCGGAAGGGATTTTGCGCCCTTCCGCCGCGGAGTCACGTGACATCCCGTCGGTAACGCAAGATGGCGGCGCCCATGTTGCTGCCCGAGTCCCCTCTGGGGAAGCTGAGGTGAGGACGGGGTTGAGGCCCGCGCCGGGCCTCCTCATCGCATCCAGGAGGAAGGGGAAGAGCCCGGGGATGCCTATGGAGGGTCGAGGCCCAGTTCCAGAGGAGGCCGCCCGGCTGCGCGGTAGGCCGGGTCGAGGCCGCCTCGCGGCCGGGCCTGGGAGTGGCGCAGCTACGTGCCGCCATGGCCGCCCCGCCGCCGCTGCCGCGCGCTGGGGGTGAACCGGCGGCGCTGCCCGTGAGGGGGGCGGGGGAGGGGGCGCCGCCGGGCTGGGGTGGGGCCGGAACCGGGAGTGTGGGATGGCAGGTGATGCCTGGGCCGCTGTCCGTGTCCCGCTCGTCCGTTCGACGAGGAAGGGAGGCACCAGGCGGGGGACTCGGGCCGGCTAGTGCCTGAGCTGGGTGTGTGTTGGGGCGGCCTCGTCTGGCAGTGCTGCTTAGCCTGAGTGGTTTCTCTTGGCGCACTCAGCGATGTGCTTGCAAACTTGGGTGCAGCTGTGCATTAGCAGCGTTGGGAGCTTCTCTTTCCTGTAATTGTTGGACATCAGCAGCTGCTGAGAAAGCCTGAGACCTGGGCGGGAGGGGTGCACTTGTGTTAGTCTTAGGTATCTGTTTAAGAGCGGGACTTTACTCCCTGGTTGTGGGCATTACAGGAGATACTGGGCTTGTGTGGGCCAAGGCAGTAGGCCGAGCGTGCAGTGAGGCATCTGTCAGACACTCAGATTCCTGGGTAACCACCACAGTGTTATGAATGGCATGCAGTGTTGTGCAGGTGGTGAAGTTGCAAATAACCATGAGCAGAAGGGTGAGTTTTTGGTTCTGAGTTACGTTTCTGGATGTTTTTTCAAAATTACATGCTCTGAAATGGCATGCTTTTGGTCTGCTGTCACTGTTTGGCATGGCAGTGGGAGGAGTAGAAGATCATCCTTCCCGTTGCCAACTGACTAGAAAGAATGGAGCTAGAAAGAAAAAAGAACAGAGAAGGAGTGGTATGAAAAGATTTTTAGATATGTGAAGAGATATTGAGCATAATGAAAACAATGTGCTGCTTCCTAGCAGCCACGCAGAGCTGCCAGGCAAACTGACACGCTAGGCATGAGTGTGGCCAAGATCCTTTAGTGGAAAAGAGGGCCTGGGAGTTATATGGCCAGGCTGGATGGGGCTTTGGGCAACCTGTTTTAGAGGGAGGCGTCCCTTCCTATTGCAGGGGGGTTGGAACTGGGTGATCTTAAAGGTCCCTTCCAACCCAAACCATTCTATGATTCTGTGATCTCTAGCAACCGCTGTGTGTGCTCGTGGGGTATCTGTGCATTAAAACTGCTGTTTGTAGAGAATATGTATGTAGAAGTGCAAAGATGCGGAATTTCATACCATGTAAAGAGAGCAAAAAAAACATTTGCTTGAAGGCATGCCAGAACTGCAGAGTAGGATATGCCTATTTTTTCTTCTGCCAGATCTGATCTGGTGGCCAAGGTTCAGTGTCTAGGGGAGCTTTCACGGAGCTGATGACGATGAGTGCTGCAGAGCTCAACAAGGAGAAGATCCTCTGTGTTGGGTCCAAGCGTTGTCATTGTTGCTGGCAACATGCAGCTCTAAAAGCATAGTTGCAGATTTTATTGCCATGGCAGATATCCCTGTAGAGTTATGTTTCATATAAAAATGTTTATTTTGCAATTGTGGAGTTTTATGCTGACGATGTAATTGAGTGCATATATGACACTAAAACTTCTCTGTTAGGCTGTGGTAACATAAGTAATTTCTCGTCTTCAGCCACCAGAAATACAGAGCCATTCTGAAGAAAGAAAAGCGGAAAAAAAAGCGGCAGGCGCTTGCCAAACTGAGAGACTCAGGTAAGTGCGAAGAGTTTTGTATTTCCAGTAGAACTAGTAATGATTTTTTTTAATAAAGGATGTAAATTTGCATACATTTGGTGACTGTAACATCCACTTGGATGCATTTTTTCCTCGTCTTTTCTCAGAAGCTACAGAAAAAGATGAATCGGTGTCTGAGGAGGAAGAGGAGGAGCTTGACGAAGAGGAAGATGAGGAAGAGGAAAAGAAACTTGAGGCAGAAAGGTGAAAACAGCATGTGTCAAATCCATGTTGATGCTTTGAAAAGTATTAATATATTTCGTGCATAAAATAGAATCTTCAGTCTATATTCCATGTTTCACAGGACTTCTCTAGAGTGTGAATGATTGCCATAGAATTTTTTATTTTAAAGAATATTAGATAAAGTGTAGATAATGCTGAACTAACAAATTTCAGTTATGTGCACAATGACTGCATCTACTATGGGTAATCATTAAAATTTGCCTGAGAGGTATGTGGTTTCATTGGTAGACAAAAACTACACGAGCAGTGGTTGCTGAGAGAAGAAAAGGCTCAAGAAGAGTTCAAGCTTAAGAAAGAAAAAGAAGAGGCTGCAAGAAAACGTCAAGAGGAAGAAGAGGTGATATATAAACTTAGTGTTATATCTGGTAATAAGGAAAACTTAGTAATAACTTTGTTTAATATCTTTTGTTGTAGTGTACCAAGTTTTGTTGGTGTTGATATGTCTAAAAATGTAAGCTCTTTTCTTTATTTCATTCTAGAAGAGCAAAATTAAAAAGACACCAAAATACTCATGTAATGGGTTTTTATTAAGAGATATGGTGTCTTATGGCTGAATGATAATGGTTAAAGAGTTAACATACAGCATGATAGTTTTGAATTTGATTCTACTGATTATAAAGTATTTGTTTCCTTGAGTAACTTTATTTTTTTTTTTATCATAAAGAGAAAGATCAAAGAAGAATGGGAAGAGCAGCAAAGAAAAGAGAGAGAAGTGGCACAGCAGAAACAACAGGAGAAGAGAGAAAGAGAGGTGATTCCTGGCAGTGGGAGGATAAACATACTACATATCCTCTTGCGTTATCTGATGTACCAGTCTATGCATGTTGAAAAGGGATTTTATTCTAACTACAAGTGCATGAATCTGTTAATTACTTTTTGTTTGTGTTCTAAGTTGCTGAAGTTATACTTCACTGTTGAAGAAGATCTAGTAACTCCATTTACCTAGAAGGACAACTGGTTCTGATGCATCTTTATGTACCTTTTTACACCAGTTAAATACAGTGGCACACCGTGAATGCAGTTTCCGGTATTTGTGCTTTTTACATTTTTCAGTAAAGATAGTCTTTATTTAATGTCCCAGTTGAACATAGCGGTGAAGAAAATTCCCAGTGAGGATACAGAGTTATGTTTCTGCTGTTCCTTAACAGAGTTCTTAATCCAAAGATACATTACAGCTCTTCTTTACGTGACTCATCCAACAGGACGTATCTTTTTTTTTCAGAGTACCTTAAATGGACAAAAAAGTTATGCTGGACATGCTAGTAATTTATAACATTTCTTTTTAGTATACATTCTTTTTAAGTTTTAGAAGTTGAATAACCTGGATGTAAGATGCCCTGAACAGAAATAAAAAATGAGGACTGGCCTACTGCCAGTAAAGGGTGATTTCAGCTGCGACGTATCAGCTTCTCCACGTTAGGAAAAGATTGAAGTTCAGCACTACTGCTGGGAGGTGTCTTGATGCTGTGTCTTGTAACTACAAGTGGGGAATAGACATGAGCAAATGGTATTGTCTCCTGCATTTAATAGTTGATTGCTTCACTGGTTACATAACATAGCTACGGTGAAGGAAAAAGAACAGCAGTAGTATTTCCCGTCTGTCTTCTTGTGTTACGTGTCCTTTTCTTTTCCTTGCAGAGTAGGGAGAGAAAATGATGGTCTCATCCTTTATTGAAGGTTGAGATATAGTTCCCCTACAACTGTGTCATGGTAACAGCAGGGTTTTGTGCCTTCCCTTTTCTTGTGGCTAAGTTTGCTCAGTCCTCAGTGGCCTAAGTTGGTTTCCTGAACTAGTTGGAAACTGTATTTTTCTTTTTCTTTTTTCTTTTTTTTTTAATAATTTGTTTTCTTTCTGGATTACTATTTTACTGGTCTACTGAGATATGTTGGCTCAGAGAGGGTGCTGACAATCACCCGGATGGAAACTGTGAGTGTTCAGCAGGGAGTGAAACCACGCATTTTGGCAGTGGAAAGTTAGTGCATTGATTTGGCCTCTCTTCAGACAGGAGTTTATTCAAATTTTGACTTACTGACCGATAGAAAAGATGGCTTTTTTTTTTTTATTTTTATTTTTTATTATTTATTTATTTATTTTCTTTTTGCTCCTTAGGATGGGAAAATAGTTTCTGGGTTTGTTTGTTTTCTTCATGTTGAATTACATTTTTTCCTAACTTTCTGCTCCTCCTTTTTAATTTAGTATCTTATGCCTAATGAGCCTGCTTTGGCAGGGGGGGTTGGACTTAGATGATCTCTCGAGGTCCCTTCCAGCCCCTACAATTCTGTGGTTCTGTGATGTTCCAAATTAGAACAACACCAGTGTTTTTTTTTTTTGTATTGGTTATATCTCAATGTCTTTATATTCTCTAAACTTCATAGAACAGTTTGTGATAACTAAGTCCTAGTTTGTCTTGGAATATGACCGTTGCTTTGCTTAGCCCAGTTAGAAGAAAAGGAAAGAATATTCTCATTGTTTCACTCCATTTAAAAGACTAGATACAGCAAAGCTTAATGGGTTTCTGAATGTAATGCTTAACAGTTACAGAGTTGGATTTAAAAGGGTCTTACTAAACAACACGCTTTTCTGTGCTGCATAGACTATTCTCAGTCAAAAAGCTAAGCACAACTAAATGACTATGAATTCAATTGTAACTACATTGAGTCTGAGATGAAAAGATGAGTTTAAGTGTTCAGTAGTTCAACTATAGTTTCGATAAAGAAAATGAAAATTTTGAAGCTGTCAGCATTTTGCTTAGAAAATCATCTACATGAAAGTTTAGTCTGATGTGTCGTTCAACAGCTTTGTAGTGTGTGAAACCCTACAAAACAAAAATGAAACTTAGGGTTTTCAAGCAAGCCCCATCAAATGTTCACTGTGCATAATCATGGGGTATTGCAAATCAGGTTCTTAACTAAAGAAACCAGATGTTTTGCGTGTCCATGGGGTTTTCACTAGTCCTGTGTTTGCACCATTTATAGGCGGCTGTGCAGAAGATGCTGGATCAAGCTGAAAGCCAGGTATGCTCCATCTTTTTTGAAAAAGAACTGAAAAAATAATTTAATTGCTATCCAGTGTTTGCCTCGTGGCATGTTGTCCATCTGCTGTCAAGAACCTAATGGCTGTAATAAATTTAATATGTAGTGGTTTGCCTGTGCTGTAAACAATTATTTACTGGATGGAATATAATTAAGTGTATTTCTGACTGCTTGATGGCAGTGCACTTGTGCATGCTCGCTCTTGTTCAGGGGATGTGAGTCAAGAATGAATCTGGAAATACTGATGTGTGCTCTATTTTTAAAAAACAGCAACAACAGAAACTAGTAACAGTGTACTTACGAATTAAATTTCTAAACAGAGCTGTCAGTCCTTCCGAGCTGTGAGACTAACTTGGTTTTTGAGCAGATGGTTGACTCTAAATAAGCCAGTCAGCAGCATAGGAAAGCACAGATCCTGAAGAGAAAAAAACAGTCTGGGGAGAAGCTGACTGCTGGGGTGCCTGGAATAGCATGCATCTCACGCTGGCAGCGTGTAGTAAGGGAAATTAAGTCTTCATGTGAACCTTAGAGAGTATGAATTTGGTCTTTCATATTTCCTTAGGAGATGACTTTTTATGCCTGTATATATGAATATACAATTCACTATTTTGAGTAGTCATGTTCTGCTTAAAATTCTGTGTAACTCTGAAATTTAAGTTTTAACCTAGTGTTACCCATTGAGTGTTGATTGCCACTAACTGCTTTGGAGTAGTATTCAGTTCTGAATTGCATTTAAATGGTTCTTTAGGTAGGCAATCTGACTCTATTTTGGAATATGAGTAGAAAAATGCTCTGAGCTATTATCTGCCCAGCACTTCCGATGTGTTAACAGCCATCTCTGCAAGGGAACAGACAGAAATGTTGTATGTTAGAGTCTTTGCATGGTATCAGTCAGTTCAGAGTTCTGCTGCTTCCATGCTGTTGAAGTGATGGTGCTGTTTTGTTGAGAAGAAATTACAGCTGAGAGTCATGAGTAGAACTGGTGGCAGGGTCAAATCCTGCTTGTAAATGGACAGTTTTCAGTTGATCTAAAATGACAATTTTTGGCTAGTTGGCTTCACAGATCTTTTGGCTAAGAAAATGAAAATTCATTTCTTAAAATGTGCTTTATTGATAGTCAACTCGTGCCTGTAAATTGATTATCCCAATCTGAATTTTAGAAATCTTAATTTGATCGCCTGAGATGAGCAGTATGGAGGCTTTTAGTTCCAGTACTGTGAATTTAATTGTTTTTAATTCTGGCCTATGACAGGTTACTTTTATATTAGCATTTCCTAACTGCATAAAAAGTGACAGTGATAAAATTACTGAGCTTTGAGCTGTTGCAGAGATAGGCAAGTAAGTAGTCCTATATTTTTATCTGCCAGATGTAAAAAGTGCTGCTCAACTGGTGTGAAGTAGCAAACTGGCTTAGCTGACTGGAAAGAGCCTGTCAAAATATTCATTATTCTTGTGGATTACAAATGAAATTGTTGACCGAGGAGCAAATTATTACTACAGTTCTTTGAGTTATAAAATCCTATGAAACTTTGTTTAGCAGAAGAAAACATTTCATAATTTTGTTTCAATGCCTTTTTCCACAGCTGGAGAATGGTGTGACCTGGCATAACCCAGAGCCTCCAGAGAACATAGGAACAGAGAAGGATAGAGCAAATTGCCCATTCTATATCAAAACAGGTTCCTGCCGATTTGGAGACAGGTAATCAATTGAATATTACCAGCACATACATTTTTTTGAGAGGCAAAAGGCAGGCAGCTTCATTAGCTTGTGCACAAACTGAAAAAATCTTGATCTTGCTTTATAAAGGATGCTTTTTCTGCGAGGCAGTTGTCTCCAGGGTGAACACGTTCCATGCCAAAGCAAGGGATTGCCTTAGCGGTTGAGGGAGAGCCCCTGTCAGGGAGCAGCTGCTGGGGGCCATTAACCTTCCTCTCTCAGCAGCGCTCTGATGTGGTGGGGTGGGGAGCAGTGGGGTCACCCCTGTGGATACAAAAGGGGTGATCACCTTAAAAAGTACAACCAAGGACTCAAGTCATGACTAGTGCCACCAAAAAAAAGTGAAGGAGATTCTTTGTTGAGAGGTGCTGAGGCATCCATCTGCCACCTGGATCACCTCTCTAGAGAGGTTTGCTGTTTGCTTGGTGCCATATCTGGGACATCAAGAAGAAGATAACAGATAGAATGAAGTCAGATGACTGCTATCCCCTGCTGATCTTTCAAGCTGGGTTGCGTGAGACTGTGATCAGGAAATTAAAAAATATCAAAGACGACTTTATGTCCCTTGGAAGGATGTTGAAGGGATCAGGAGTGCAGGTAGTGTTCTTCTCGGTCCTGCCAGCTGGAGATTGGGATCTGGGAGAAGGTGGAGAATGGAGCAGTTGAATGACTGGCTGCATGGGTGGTGTCACTCCAAAGGCTATGGGTTCCGTGACCTTGGATGCACCTTTGACAAACCACAAATACTGACATGGGATGGGACATAGCTGACCAGGAGGGGCAAGAATATACCTGGTAACAATCTGGCTGGGCTCATCACCAGGGCTTTAAACTAGATCTGCTATGGGAGTGGGGTGTACTGCTGAGTGACAGAGAGCCAGGGAACACTTTAGGAAGCAGCAGGGGGAAACCTCAAATTTGTCCTAGATGTTTGTGGGAGGGCTCCTCTATGAAGGTAATGTGTCTGAAAGCTCAGCTGAAGTGCCTCTATACCAGTGCATGCAGCATGGGAAATAAGCTTCAGGAGTTGGAAAACATGGTGCAATTTGAAAACTATCATCTTATTGCTATCACCAAAACATGGTGGGATTGTTCACATAACTGGAGAACCATGATTGAGGACTGTGAGCTTTTTGGATGGGATAGGTAAGGTAGGAGGGGTGGGGGAGTTGCCGTGTATATTTAAAAAGTGGATAGACTGCAAGGAACTCCCATTGAGTAACAGTCGGGAACAGGTTAAGAGCCTGTGGGTTAAGATTAGAGATAGGACTAATAAAGGACAGTTGGAGGTTGGGGTCTACTATAGGCCACGTGATCAAGAGGAGCCTGCTGAGGAGGCCTTCTTGCTTCAGCTGAAAGGAGTGTCACACTCACAGACTCTCATCCTGATAGGGAATTTCAATCATCCGGATACCTGCTGGGAAAACAACATGGTGAGCTGCAAGTGATCTGGGAGACTCCTGCAGTCCATCAGCGATAACTTTCCGGTTCAGTTATTGGACTGACTGACCAGAGGTGAAGTGTTGCTGGACCTTGTGCTCGCTAATGTGGAGATTGTTAAAGATGTTAAGATTGGAGGCAGCCTGGGCTGCGTTGACCATACCCTGGTTGAGTTTGTGATCTCGAAGAACATGGATCTGGCAAAGAGTGGAGAAAGGAGCCTGAACTTAAGGAGGGTGAATTTCAGCCTGTTTAAGAAATTTTAGGGTGAGATCCCCTAGAAAACTTCCCAGGGACAAAGGAGTGGAGCAAAGCTGGCTACTTTTTAAGGATGCCTTTCTGAGAGTGCAAGAGCTCTCTGTTCCCCAGTACAAGAAACCAGGCATAGGAAGCAAGAAACCACCATGGCTCAACAAGGACATAGTGGTCAAACTGAGCAGAAAGAAGGGCAAGTACAGACAGTAGAAACAAGGTTGTGTCACCTGGGAAGAATACAGGGATGCTATCCAGACATGCAGAGATGGGATTAGGAAAGCCAAGGCACAGGTGGAACTGAATATGGCAAGCAATATTTAGAGCAAGAAGGGATTTTATAGGTACATTGATCAGAAGAGACAGGCCACAGAGAGTATTCCTCTGATAAATGAGAAAGGAGGACTGGCTATAGCAGATATGGAGAGGGATGAGGTACTCAGTGAGTTGTTTGTTTCAGTTTTCACTGGCAATGAGGATTCTCATATTTCTTGCATCCCTGAACCTCACATCTCTGAATTTCTTGGTGGGAACTGTGGGAGCAAACTGCCCTCCCCCTCACCCCCATCTCACCTCATGAGACTGAATGTGTACAATTGTATGGAACTGGATGACATGCATCCCACAGTCTTAAGGGTGCTGGCTGATGTGGTTGCTGATCCACTCTCCATCATATTTGAAAAGTCATGGCTGTCAGTCAAAGTCCCTGGTTACTGGAAAAAGGGAAATATCACTCTCATTTATGAGGAGGAAAGGGGAACTATGGGCTGTTGATCTTCACCTCTGTGCCTAGGAAGATCATGGAACAGATCCCTGGAAGATATGTTAAGGCACATGAGGGATGAGCATGTGATTCAAGACAGACAGCACAGTTTCACCAAGGGAAGGTTGTGCCTGACAAATCTGGTGGCCTTCCATGATGAGTAATGACATTGGTGGACAAAGGGAAGGCAACTGATGTCATCTGCTTGGACTTGTGCAAGACCTTTGACATGGTCTTCCACCACATCCTTATCTCTAAAATGGAGAGATGGATTCCAAAGTTGGACTATTTGGTGGATAAGGAATTGGTTGGAAAGTCTCAGACAGTGTTGTGGTCAATGGTTCTATGTCCAGGTGGAGGTTGGTGACGAGTGGTGTTCCTCAGGCATCTGTCTTGGGACTGGTGCTCTTTAACATTTTTATCAGCGACATATATGATGGGATCAACTGCACCCTCAGCAAGATAGCTGATGACACCAACCTGGGCAGTACAGTTGATAGAGCAGGAGGAAGAGATGCCATCCAGAAGGACATTGATACACTTGAAAGGTGAGTCCATGTCAACCAAATGAGGTTCAACAAAGTGAAGTGCAAGGTTTTGCACCTGGGTCAGGGTAATCCCAGGTATGTATGCAGGCTGGGAGAAGAACTTGAGAGTAGCCCTGCGAAGAAGGACAGCAATCTGGTAGATGCAACATTTAATACGAGTCAGTAGTGTGCGCTTCCAGTCCAGAAGGCCAACGGTATCCTGGGCTGTATCAGAAAGAGGGGTGGCCAGCAGGGAGAGGAAGGTGATTGTTCCCCTCTGCTCCGACCTTGTGAGTCCCCTTCTGGAGTACTGCATCCAGGTGTGGGACACCCATCACATAAAGGATGTGGAGCTTTTGGAGAGGGTCCAGAGGAGGGCCACGAAGATGACCTGAGGGCTGGAGCACCTCTCCTATGAAGACAGACTGAAGAAGCTGGACTTAGACTGGAGAAAAGAAGGCCGTGGGGAGACCTCATTATGGCGTTGTAGTATTTAAGGACAGATTGTAAACAGGAAGGAAGTAAAGTTTTTACACAGGTAGATAGTGATAGGACAAGGAGGAATGGTTTTAAACTGAAGGAGTGAAGATTTACGTTAGATCTCGGGGAGGTTTTGCAATGAGACAGTGGCAAGGTGCTGGAATATGTTGCCCAGAGAGGTTGGGGATGCCTCATCCCTAGAGGTGTTCAAAGCCAGGAGTTTGGTTGGGGCCTTGGGCAGCCTGGTCTAGTACTTGATCTAGCAGTTGGGAACCGTGACAGTGGCAAGGGGGTTGGAATTAGATGATCATTGAGGTCTCTTCCAACGCAGGCCATTCTATGATTTTACGACAAATTACTTCTATTTATTTGGATGGGTTTCCATTATTCATGGTGGAACTAGACAGAACTGTTGCCTGGCTGGAATTGAAGCACTAACTGTTATAGCACATTATTGATGATACTTTAACCAACAGAATCAGAATGTGACTTCTACCTTAGCTCTGGCAGATGCACAAATATAGCTGGGCAGAATACATTTGATTTCTGCTTTTAGTGCAGGCCTGGCGTGTCAGGTATTGTTTTTCATCTTAATTAGTTTACATATGCTGCATCTTTGAAAAATAAAATAAATAGATGTAGCTTTCAGAATTCTCTTCTTTGTTTACTGTTAAATCTGTGATACTTTCATTCTTGGTTCCTGTATATTACTGTGGGTACTTCATATTGGAAACACGGTAAAAGGCAAGAACAGAGAAGGATAACAAGATGATCAGAAATGAAGAACAGCTTTGGTAGGAGGAGTGGCTAACTAGCCTAGACACTTCACTTTCAAAGAGGTTATGGAATAAAGCTCTAGTAAATGGACATTTTGGTTGAACATGAGCCAGCAGGACTGCAATTGCTGGTTTCAAGACCTGGTATCTCCCCCTAGTTTGTCTGTTGCTTTGCCTCTGCTAGATATGAGAGTAGACTAGTCTTGGCAGTTGTTCTGATCACATCATGAAAAGGAGAAGTGTGTTGGGGAGCATCTGACCCACTTAGTCTGTGAAGTGTTTGAAGCAGCAATCATAAAGCACACTGAAGTAAACATGGAGGCCACCATCCATGATCTTAGTGAATCTAAACATCTGTGGGGGAGAACTGCATTTCAGCATGTGAGGGAGGTAGCCTGAAGATGATGCACAGTGAGGGAGATCCATACGGCTGCTAAGAAGATGCAGATTTAAGATAGGCCTTGTTTATAATAAGTTTTGTAAGTGGAAAAAGTCCGTCTCATTCAACTACAAGTCTAGACATGCTTTTGTTTCATCGCCCCTCTCACCATTTCACAGTCTCCTCTTCCTGTGTGTTGAGAACACCACCAGTAAAAGTCCTTCCTCCTAAAGATCTGTTTTAATAATTGAAATATGTTGATCTTCTGCTGGTGAATTTTTTTTGTAGTAACATTTTCAAAATGGCGAGTGTTCAAAGTTTCAACAAGTGCACCTTCTTCCAAAAGTGCAAATATTTTTTTTCTTCCTTCTCTACAATTATCCAGGTGTTCCCGCAAGCATAACTATCCAACGTCCAGTAAGACACTGCTTGTCCGAGGGATGTTCATTACTTTTGGCATGGAGCAGTGTCGAAGGGATGACTACGACACCGATGCAAGTCTCGAGTACAGTGACGAGGAGACCTACCAGCAGTTCCTGGAGTTCTACGAGGACGTGCTCCCTGAGTTTCAGAATGTGGGGAAGGTTGTTCAATTCAAGGTATGCATATGAGTGTAACAGCTTGTAAATTCTGAACGTATACCGTGTCAGTTGTGTTTTACTAGCCTTTAGAGAATTCTGTGCAGTATGGTCTATGTAAATCCCATGTACTTCAGAGAATCCATAGTGTCTACTCCAACTGTGCATCTCTCATGACACCTGTAAACTTCTCAGTGCTTCTGCAGAGCATTCTGGGTGAATCTTCTCTCCCATTCTCTTGAGTTATAAAAGCTTGTGCTTTTATACTGCCAGGTATTCATACAGAATAAGAGTCCATGTAACTCACAATCCCTTCTCTACTTAGCCTGTGATAAGCCCAGAGGGCCCATGGATTAAGACTGTTACACGATGTAAAGATGTATGGGCTGCTATTGCCACTTATTGTCACTGTGCCACTTAGAACTGTGCCAAAGGTGTGATGATAATGTATTTGGAGTATATACCTAAGCAGTGTCATTGTAGAACTGATGTGATAAAATAAACTCAATTAACAGAAAAGGTAGTATACACTTCAGCAGCAGGAATTACTTTGAACTGACCATCTTGTAAAGATGCTATTTAAATGGTGTTGAGGTTTGCCATCCACCCTTAGTTTCTGCATCTGGTTTCCTGATACGTATTTTTTTCCCAATAAAGATTATGATTTCTAGTGAGGAAAAATGAGGGACCTGTAAATACAGACCTTGAGATGAGTGATGCCTTGTTGTACTAAAACGTACAGCTCAGATGGTGGAATCTCCTTGTAACAGAACTTACCAAAGCATCCCTTTCTGCTTGCCATTGTCAAGTGATTTTCTGTAGTGACCAGGAGGAATGAAGTGCCTTTTCTCTTTTTGTTCCCCTGTATTGACAACTGCCTCAGGACAGAGATTTACTAGCATCTCAAGCAAGAGGAAAGTTAAGTAAAATCAGTGAATTCTCAGTGACCTTTGTAAGAAAGGAACCTTCACCTATTTGGATGAGAATCCCCCACACACACCCCTATACTTTGACTCAAGGGATATTGGCAAGCAGTGCTCCCTTCTAGAAGATAGGATGCAGATTCCCAATGGAGAGTGCATTGAAATAGTCTTACCATCAAACTCATATCCTTAAGCTAATATCTTGGTTGTGTTACATGCACCTATCTGCTAAGTTGCAGGTACTTGGGTCCCTGTGGCTAATAATGAGGTAAGAGCGTCTACTCTAGAGTTTCTTAGTTTCTGAAGCAATTGTGCAACACTAATTTGATTTTTCAGAGGTGTTCTTGTTTTAGTAGAGATGCTTAGGATCTCTACTGTGATTGAGTCTCTGCTACTCTTTAGACTCGTGTTACGCACATCCCTCTTTCAACTGACTTACATTTCCAACATGGCCTAGGGTTTTATTCTTACTGTTCCTTCTGGGAAGCTAGTCCAGAATCTGGCAGGTCTTGACAAGACACGCTTCTTCTCTTTTCCCACCCAAACATGCCTATCGTGATGACATTCTTTCTTGTTCTTGCACTGACATTGTTATTTATCTTGAATAGGATGACTGTTTATGCTGTAATATTAAGTTATATAACTGCCCACTGTTGTCTATGAAGCCCTTGCCTAATCCATTATTCTTTGCGGGTCAGTCAGGTACAGTGATGGAAGAAGCTGCTTGTTTCACTTGGAGCAGATGCTGGAAGAGGCCTGGAGGCAAAAGAGGCTGGGCCTTGAGGCCTGGCAAACTGGGCTCTTGCCTGATTAGGGGCCACTTGTCTCAGAATTCTGAGAGACCAGTAACAGGCTTTGGGGAAGTTAAATTGTATATTTTTGAATGCTAAATTATTATGAAAAAATGTGTTTCAGAAATCTGAAAGCAAGTGGTTTCAACTTCTATAACTCATCTCACAGAGAGGTTGTGAGGGTAGATTGTTCTAAAGATTCTTTTACATAATGAACTCCACGTTTCCTCAGAGGGATACTATCAGAGCAGTATTTAGCTGTTGCGGAGTAGGGTTGACCCAGACTTCAGTGCAAGACAACCGAGTACAAGCTGCCTTGTAGACTGGAACAGAGGTCACAGTGTCAAATCAGAGCAAAATGCTGGCAACATAGAAAAATAAAGCAGAAGACCTTTTTGTTTTCTAATCCTTGTATTTGACTAAAACTGTGTTCAGAAGAAAATAATGTGCAAGTTCACGCTGATGTGCTGTCATAAATCAGAATGGCTGCCAATTCAACACATGTGAGTTGCTGTATAGCATGAGCTTTCCATTGCCCTAATGTAATGTTTCAATCTCCTTAGGTCAGCTGCAACTATGAGCCTCACCTACGAGGAAATGTGTATGTCCAGTATCAGACGTGAGTATTCAGTCTTACCAAGTTGCAGAACTAAACTGCAAAGTCCAGTAATGAAAACGATGTAATCTAAATGATTTATTCTCATACTGTAATGAGATCCTAAAACAGGGAAATAACATCTGAAACGATTGTACAGCGATAATACATGTTCAGTTATGTTGGGTATTTTTTTCCTTTTTAAAGGGAAAAGGACTGTCAGGCAGCTCTTGCTCTATTCAGTGGCCGATGGTACGCAGGCCGGCAGCTTCACTGTGAATTTTGTCCTGTGACAAGATGGAAGACTGCTATTTGTGGTGAGTTGCATAAACACTTGGGAAATAGAATGTGTGTTATTGAAAGTTTGTTTAGAAGTGAAAAAGAGGGACTTAAGTGGTTGCTTTGATTCACCCAGTGCTTCGGTTCACGTTCATTTCTATTTCAAAGACAAATACACTTATTTGCTTGTGTAGATTTAGGAAGGAAAGGGAATATCTCTGCCATATGATGTATGCATTCATATCATCCTAGAAGATTTGCCATGGACTGGGAAAGAAAATTTGTATCCCAGCTTTCAAAATAATAACAATTATAAGGTGGAAGTGCAGAAAATAGCAATTTATCTCTTTCAAAAGCAACAACAGTGTCTCAACCATCAGTTGACCAACTGTTGGTCCAACCAACCAACAGTTCTTAGCAGTTGTTATTGCACTTGACTTCTCTACATGTACATTCTTTGAAAGTTTAGGCTAATAGAAGTATTTATAAAATTGTTTTAAGCTAAAGCATAAATAGCCATCTGAAACATATGTTAAAAAGTTAATGCCAAGAAAAGTACATACAGAAGTAATCTTGGGTAAAATAGGTGTTCACATACATGCTGCTTTGAACAGAAAGACAAAATTCAGTTCAATAAGTTTCTTTCCAGTAAGTGCATAATGAAGTTTTAACAGGTCTGGTTCATAAAAAGCAACCCTCATCTGTTGCAGGCTTATTTGAAAGGCAGAAGTGTCCAAGAGGGAAACACTGCAACTTTCTTCATGTATTCAAAAATCCAAACAATGAGTTCTGGGAGGCCAATAGAGACATACGCGTTTCTCCGGAACGGACTAATCAGTTGTCTAAAAACTCTGAAAGGAGAAACAGATCGAGCCATCGTGATGACTATTATGGCCGGTCAAGGAGAAGGAGCAGCCCAAGCCCAGATCATTCTTACCGGAGAAATGGGGAATCTGAGAGAAAAAAGAATCGCCGCAAAAACAAGAGGAGGCGCCGGTCTGGCAGGTCGAGAAGTCGAGAAAGGAGGAGGTCACGCAGCAGAGGGAGAAAGAGGAGAGGACGCAGTCGCAGCAGAAGTTACAGTCGAACACGCAGTCGGAGCAGAAGTCGGAGTTCCTCTCGATCCAGGAGTAGGGGCAAAAAGAGGTCAAGCAGCAGAGGAAGAAACAGTGAAACTCCCAAAACAAAGTGAGAAATAAGTTTAGAAATTGCTAATTGATCCAATGTAGAGCTGACAAAGAAACCTTTCCGATAGGGCACCAGATACGTTTGAGTCGCAAATAAAGTGTTCTTGCACATTAAAACGATTCTTCCTAATAAAGGACCCTAGTTTACTGTGTGCTAAGCTTCAGAAAATTAAAAGTCCTATATGAGGTGTAAATGTCAAGTACTCTAGCTACTCTGTCCCTCTGAACTACTGCAACGTTTGGATGCATCCTGAGTACAAAATAGAAAGAAGTAAAGCTTTTTTGGTATATGCTTATGCCTGTGTTATGTGTGTGTTAAGTGTTTACTGTCCCTGTAAGGAGTTAGTACAGAACAGCTAGTGTGCTGTAAATTCGCACAACAGCATACTGCAAATTGAAGTCTGTGTAAAAGAGAGACGTTTATGTTTACCGAATGTTTATGGGAATTTTCTTTCTAGACAAGGTAATATAATCATCTTATGCTTAAAGAAAAGGGATCTAAAAAGACTTCACAGTTTGATTGTACAATAGTTGCCCGCTAGGAGCTTTGTGGTCATAAGTGTTGGATTTTTCTCTCCCATGACTGAGCTGCTGAGCTAATTGCCTGTAGGGATTGCAGTAGACTAAAACCACGTAGGAAGTACACAAAAAATAAACAATCAACTTATTCAGTACCTTAATCCCCAAGTAAGAGGGGAGACCATGCACTTGTAATCCTGGAGTGAAGACAGAAAATAGTTTGCATACCTCTTAGTTGCATTCCGTATGTAGTTGAAAACCTCCTGCCTAACCGATGGTGGAGTGGTAGGAAAGGTGTAAATCTGGTCACTAAACATGCAAATGTAGTTGTAAAGGCTAGAGATAACAGCAGAGATGTTGCAGAGTGGCTAAAGAAACTGAAAGGTTTATACCTGAAACAATACTTCAGGGGTTTTTTTTTTGTTTGTTTGTTTTTCCTGAGATGAGGACTTGATTTGAAGCCCATTTTAGGCTTGTATTACAAGCGGTTTAAGGCAAAATACTGCCTAGCTCCCCTACAGCCAATGCAGAGAGTAGGGTACATAAAAATGAAGTTATCAGAATGAAGCTTTCTTGAAATGACAGCTCTGTTAGCAAAGTACTTGCAATTAGCACAGTCCTTATAAGTATTATTTCTCTTCTAAACAAAAGATTTGTGCTGTTAAATGGACTATACTTCACCCGGCTTAACTTTAGGTATTTAACTTAAGCGCTTACGGCATCTGTGTGTATGCAGAGAGAGCGGTTTGTGGTACGTAAGGTGCAGGTGCCCAGATCTGTGTGCAGATACCTCCCTCTCTTCAGCCTCTCCAGAGAATCTGGCACTCCTGCCTTCAAGGCAGTAGCTCCAAGAAGCCTAAAGCAGACATGATATGCTCCCAAATAGGTATTTGTTATCGTTCAACAATACAGCGTAAAGTACCATCAAAAATCTGGGCATCTAAACTCACTATAGCATTCCTCATAGCATTTTTTTTTTTCCCCAGGACAGTTAAGAGTGGATGAACATTGCTTCTGGTTATTATATATATATATATTTTTGTTTCTTTTCTAAACGCATATTGCACCTAGCATGCTGATGATACTTCTTTCTTCTTTCATGTATAACTGTTGTCCACTATGGAGTAATACAACAAAAGTGCTATATATTGTTGTTCAGTTCAAACCCAACTTTCACTATATATTGTCATAACTGTAGACAGAACGGTAGCTTAGTTAATTTGATTAGATGTTTTAGTTATTAACAGATGTAGGAATTGTAATTGAATGGCATAACTTTTGAAGTAATGATAACTTCACCTGAAAGGCAGATTTCAATGGACAGCACTAAGTTTTAAATTATATTGGAGAAATTTGCAACAACTGGTTTCTCATAACGTATCTGTTCTGACCACACCGTACCCATTTTCCCCGGGGTTTCTATTTTTTCATGGACGCTCACTTGTCTTGTTGGGATACTTATGCGGAGTGTGGCGAACTCGTGCAACTGCACTGGCACGTCCTGCTTGCTGAGATGCATCGCTAACAGGCCAGTAGGATCCTCACGTCGCTGGTGCTGCCCTGCTTCCCACAACTGGCATTCTGCTGAACCAGCCTGCTGGTTGAGGCTCTTGGGTAGAAAAGCAGATTTATTCTATCTATCTGTGGTGTGTTGTATAGCCCACGCGGCAGGCTGTTGCTGAGGGTTATCTGAGGGAAACTATCAAGCTCGACCAGAAGAGAGGCAGGTGTGGGATGCTGATTTTGTGATAAGCCGGGTGAAATAAGTGAAGCAGACCTCTGTAGGATTAGAAACCACGCGCCGACTAAGACCCACGTGAGAATTCCACAGGTAATAAGGCTCCTTCTCCCCACACTTTTGTAATGGGATTTGGGAAGCTGAGCAGCTGTATTTTTTAAAAAAGAAGTTCTTATAATAATAATAATAATAAACTTGCTCAGAGATGCATGTAAAATTTAAATGTACTTTATTTCTGCTACTCTAATGGCCAAACCTTCAGCTTTTTTTCTTGAGATCTGGATCCAAGCTCCCTGGCTGTACCTGTGCGCTGTAGGACCGGTAGCTGTAACTATTCAGTTTCACACGCTGTCTGCTTATTGCACCGAAACAAGTGCTGTAGATGGGACGTTTTGCTTGCTTTTGTTAGCATGAAACCTGGAATTCAACCAGTTCTCAGACGTAAGAGTTTATATATTTCAGTGTTGTTTCCATACTTCATAATCTTAAGTAAGTAGTGTCATATGCATGGTTTTGTTTCCTTATTAGCTAAGTGAGCTATTTACTCTGAAGAGACAAGGCAACTGAAATTCCTAAATGTTAAGCTTCTTTCTCCAAAGGAGAAAAGCCCAGAACAACGCAGGATGGGTTTAGATGTGCAAGGAATAGCTTCTTCTCACTTTGTGCTATTCTGCGTAATCCACAGAGAAGGACTACATAAAGTGAATTAACGGTGGTCAAGCTTTATGTGTGCTTTTATTTTTTGAATGACTGCTTAAAGCAGCTGCTTTCAAACTTTATGATGAAGTTTGTAAGTATCACTAAAGTGCTTTGGATTGATTATGAAATTGTTATCTACACAAGAGATGCAAGGAGGGGGTCAGAGCAGTTGGGCTCTCCTGCCAGGGCCAGCCAGTTGAGGAGGTCAGGATAGGTAACAGGTGCTGCTCTGACCGTTCTCCTGTGGAAGGAATAAGGTACCTGAGCAGGAACTTGAATGCAGAAGTCCAACTACTTCATAGAAATCATCCAACTCCAGGTGCTTACCCAAAATGTTTCAGGACTGTAAGACAGCAGGTGTCGTGCAACAGAAGGGAATGCTGCTAAGAGGGAGCAGGAGTTACCGTAAGCACCAGCAGTATGAATGCTTTGTGGCACACAGGCACCTGGCAAGGCAGCATGCCTTCAGGTTTGTGCTGGTGACTGCTCTGAAGTCTTTTCCCTTCCCAGCATGGTTGCCATGCTTTCTGAGTAGCCATTACCACATGGGTGTCTGGAGGACTTGCCCACGCTCACATGCTGAACGCAAGGCATCCGTCTTCATGAAGAGGCAACAAGCACAGATGAAGGTCTTTCCCTTGCTGATGGAAACAGACAGTCGGAAATGTATTCCAAGTAACTTCTTCAGCATTACATCCTTCAGCAGGATGTCCTTCTCAGATTCAGCTGCGCATTACCACATCCGGTGTATTTATATACCTGTACCAGTAACAGCATCCTTGGGATGCGCAAAGTAATGGCTTTCAGAAGAAAAGCAAGAGCCTGCTCAGAGATGCTCTTACTTCCTGCCCTGAATCAGCACTTCTTATAAAATGTGAAAGTCTGTGCTAGTCAAAAAATTAAATGATATAGGAAAGTAAATTACACTTACAGAGTGCCACTGATTTTGCTTTCACTGTAAGCTTGCTGTAATTGAAATAACTCCCTATTATTCCATCCATCCTTTTATTCAGCTCTGATGCATCAGCTGAGTGCAGCATCTGTCACTGATACGTAAATAAATAAATAAAAGGTAACTTTGACAAATTACAGCTCAGAAAACTATGAGACTGATCGGAAGGCAAGCTGTACAAGCACAGCCCATGAACACGGTAAATTGGCAAAGGCAGCCGCAGCGTGACCATCACGGTGTTGACTCAAAAGGAACAGCAGACAGTTAGGAAAGTCTCTTCAACAAAGATTCCACAATTACACTGAAGACACTCAAGCCAACAATCCTTTACCTAAACAATGTAGGAGTTCTAACGGATGCCTTTCGCTCCTCTTTTTGTTTGCCTCCTGGTAAGACAGGTAATTCAAGAAACAAAATTTAACTTTCACATTAGATTGAAGAAATGCCCTAAGAAGACAGTAAGTTTTCCCCATGCTTTTGCTGGTAACATCAAGGAGTTCAGTTCTGTTAGAAAGCTAGAAAGCAGATTAGCCAAGAGAAATTTGGGGCTGAAATGAGGATTGTAAGACTGTGAACGTTGCATGGCCGTGTTCATAATTCCACTTGAGGAGCTGACCAGTGAGTTTGCATCACCTAGAACCCTCTCTCAATCAGTATGTGGTTTAACTTCAAACAAAATGGGACTACCGCATCACTTTACCATCCCTTCTAATAAATTCCATGTTTAACGTGATAAGCCTTCCAAAGAACTCGCTAATTTATTGCTTTCTGTAGAATTGAAATGGATGTAAATAACTAATCTTGGACACAGTATTCTCGCACATTTTTTAATAAAGTGCTCAAGAGCAAGTTAAGCACTGTAATAAAATTCCCCTCTTTTTTTAAACTAGCACTGAGTAGCCTTTTTTCTTCCCCCTCTGCAGAAAATCAGAACTAATTACATATAAGCACAAAGCAATGGTGTAAAAATGGACATTTATTACAACTAAACCAATGGGACAGTACGACAAAGGTCAAACAGTTTATTTGTCACAATCACAACAAAGCTTAACCCAGCCAAGCACATACAAGTGACAGTGTAAACTTCAAAAATGTTTAATACATAGGAAATCGCTTCAGGTTTTCACAACTTCAGTCTCACACCAAGGGTCCTTCTAACTCCACTTGAACCTCATCTATCCCTGCCCTTGTGCACCGGGAAAATGCTAACGACTGCTTTTGGGTGCCTTCAGTTAAACATGGTCTCGAGTAATCTGGTATATTTAAATCCCAGAAATGGCTTAAATGGACAAATTTGCATGCTGCGAGTTCTTAGGCTCCACTCTGGCACAGCCACTGATACTGCAGCCCCAGACCCAGCCCACCTCTGCCCTGGACAGCCCCTTTGCTGCCACCAGCACCTCTACTGGGATCTGGATCAGGGAACAAGTGTCAGTGCCAACCTTTTGCTGGTGGGTTACATTTAGTCTAGATCAGATTGAGCCACTGGTCTAGCTCTCCAGCTGGCTATGTAACTGCTTGTGCGAGCACCACATGACTGCTCCCAGCAACAATGCCAAAGCTAAGTTTTGTGAAAACACGCATGGTGCTACTTGAATTCTACAGTGAAGTTCCTGGGACAGGAAGAGAAAAAAGCTGAGCATTCTCAGGGACCATGCACGCACACAGTAGCACTCTGCTACTCCAAAGTGTGCCACTACCTTCTCAGAACTCAAAAACATACATCAAACAAATTTCTTCAAGTGATGCAGTTCTAGTGTACAACTTCTGAGAGTCTGCAAGAAATGTCAAACTATTATTCCATTTCACTCTACCCAATTTGCAATGAATGTAGTATACAAAATTCTCACTGCAAATTAGTTGGTTCTACTGCACAGTTTTTAAGGGATGTGTCACATGTGAAAGGTGTAAGTCAAGAAAAGTAGTCAAAATTAAGCTGACACTTTTTCTTAAAGGCTCTCATACACCCATTAAAGCGGAACTACAAAACACGAATAAATACAAATTAATTTGTAGAGTTCAAAAGAAAATCATAAAAACTCCCTTTTGTAAAGCTCCCAAGTTCAAAAGTATCCTATTTTCATTACGTACCTCTCTATACAGTCAAAAAGGCTACTTCCTTTTTTTGTGTCTATGTTCAGAGCAAGCCAGTACTGGTTTAAAAATAGTTTCCCTATTTTGATTTTTTTTTTTTAAACTACATGCATTCCCTTTTTAATATAGTAACTTGCACAGTTTTGATCAAGATAATTACATGTAAATACACTTTCACTGCTAGTAAATGATCAGTTTGCAGCTGTCTTGCAAAAAGCAATGCCACCTTAACAGTTTTAACCAGTTGGATATGCAGATCCTAAGAGGATTCTTTGGTATAATGGCAAATTCAGAAGTAAACAGTTATTTCCAATCGTAACGCATTAACTGAATAAAAGCAGAATTACCGCAGCTATTGACTAAAAATGCAGATGAACAAAAAGTCTTTGGTTGCATCAACACAATTTCTACAACATTTCATACTTGAAGGAGTCCATGTATTCTTTTCATTTAGATATGTCAATGATACATTTATTTCCTGAAGTCATTTGCTTATAAAAACAGTACACTTATTGAAATTAAATGCATTTTTTTTTCCTATAAATGCAGTGAGAAGAGACACTGAGTTCAATTTAAATCCAATTCCCTTTCATTTATGATTTTTGGCCTTTAATTTCTTGTTCCCTTTCCAAAGGAGTATTTCCCTTGTAGGCCTGAATGAAGCAGCTTAGCAAAACAGTAATACTGACAAACAGCATCTTACACCATTAGCTAAACATTACAATGAAGGCAGTGAACATTTACAGTATGAAACACTGAGATGTCATCAGCTGAAGTGAAGACTTATGTCAATCCAATTTCTTCAAGTACACTACGTGGGGTCTCTGCTTCCTAAGGAGGGAAAATTTGAGACAGTGGTGAATGGATCCTGCACATCTACTGACCAGTACCATACATGAGAGTTAGTATGAAAGATGCTTAATTAAAAAAGAGAAGTTGAAAGACATGGCAGTATAAAAGCACTGTGGTTTGCAAACATGGCATTAGCTGCACTTTTCAAAGTGCTGCTAATTAGATTGTCATGGTTCACAGGAATAGCTGGCAGATTTTATTGCCCTGAAGCATAATAAAAAGAAGCGATTCAGATGCACCAGCAGGGATCAAATCACAGCCCAGTAATAGAGATATGAACTGGGAGAAGGATGGGGAAGCATCTTGCAATGGAGTTTGTCAGTTATGTTTGTGGTAAATTGTTTCACGGGTTTCTGCTAGGGAAGAATGAATAAATGGATGAATGAAATGACCGATGCTACTTAGATACAGTATCCCTCAAGCTCTTTATAAAGAGCAAAGACTTTTTATGCTGGCCCCATGTTTCATTTACATAAAACCAAGTTAAGGTACCTCGGTACAGCCGGTGCCAATAAACTGACCCGGCCGGAGAAATTGGCAGGATTGAAATTGAATTCTTCCATACCAGGTAGAATACAAAATTTTAGGTTAATTCTAGCCTTAGAAAGCTTTGTTTATAGTCAGAGCAAGTTTCATACACAATTCCAAAGAGTTAGCATCAGTTTTGTATTAATTAATCATACAACATTGTGGGAAAAAAAAGTACTTTGATATCTTAGATGGCACATTTCAATAATTATTAACAATATGATAGTACATTAAAAAAGGGATACTGTGTCTTTAGGGAAACGTAAGTAGTTTTAATATCCAGAGTATGAATAAACTTACTTTAGCATCCTAAAACAAGACATGTCATGAAGCAGGAAGAAGGCAGATAGCAGTTAAAGCAGCAAACAAATTATATTTCAACTCTTTCCTAAATATTTTTAACAATAATTTGTCAGTAAAATACATAATTAAAAGCCATACATCTTGTAAACAACAGAACTTAAGTCTCTACCAATTTTAACTATGTAGCACAGTATGATCACATTCACAATCCTCACTAAGTTCAATTAATGTGTAAGACTAACATTGAAAGAAAATATGTTATAGCAAGTTCACTTGCAAATAAGTCAGTGCCACTGCTGAGCACGTGAAGGTGGCTTCCAAATAAAAAAACTCCAAGAAAAAAAAAGCAACTTAAAACTGGACAGAAAGTACTCAGGGTATTAAGGATGCGGGGTTTTCTCACTGATGCAATATTTAAATATGCTCAGAGCACAGTGACCTTGATGAAGACAGGCAGTATGGCAGGCTTAAAGATTTACTTGCGTATTTCAAAAGAAATCCCCCAGAAGGAGACAATGCTTGAAGGGAAGGCTCTATTGCTTTTCTTACTTCTTTGCATTCATTTTAAGGGAGATGCCCCTCTCCCCTTTCCAAAAACTTCAAGCACTTTGCACAAAAAAAAAAAAACCTTCAAAAAAACTTATAAACCAATTACAGCAACAGAGTACAAGTGGGGAAAAAACCCACAAAGTTTGATTTCAAAGATTTCAGGTCTTGAAAGTATTTGTAATAAAGCATTATTTCCAAGTTTTAAATTGATTAAACGAGAATGAAAGTTGACAATTAGCCAGTAGTGACGCAGAGTATTTATTACATTACACCAAACAAAAGTTGCTCAATAACACTGAAGAAATACTGTGCACCATTGCTACAGCCTTTAAAGCAGTTCAGCATATCATCCCTGCTGCCTGGAAGTTGCAGGTAGTTTTCACCAGGCATATACTTAAATCAAGATTAAGTTTCTTCAAATAAATCAAGGTCCTCAGCTGACAATGAATGTAAAGCAATGTATTTCAAGGACATTGGCTACTTGCCCACAGGTACTCCTCACTGGTGAAACTCAGTAACATCTTACCGTTTCAGTACTACAGCCTTAGCCTTGAGGCAGACGCCTTCCTACCCGCACACTGACAACATTATCTCAAAGGTAACATCTAAAAGCTAGTGTGTTTTGCTAGAATAATTTCATTAATTATTACTTTTAAGAAACAAATGAAATGGATTATATTATATTTTGTCTGTGTTACTCGTCTCAGGAAGTGTCAAACATTTTATGCAATTGTTATGGAATACATTCTGCAGTATTATACCCTACCTGCAGCTCAGAACCACCCAAGGCAAACAATGCAAATTTGAAATATATCACAACACAGATGAGGAAAAAAGCCATTCACATGAGACAAAAGTGCATGCAATACTTTTATTTCAAACATGCCAGGAAAGCTAATTCATTACCTAGTCATTTAGAAGCAAGCAGCTGTATACAGGTAACAAGAAAAACAGCATCTCATTACAGCTCAATGCACAGCATTTTAAGCCAACAGGCATGAAATAATGCGGGCTAAAGCAGCATTAACCAGACATTTAGACACATTGTTAATGTCTCAGGAAAAAAAAAAAAGGCAAACTTGGAAATGGAAAACCACTCCTATGATCTTGTTTTCTACAACTTCAGAATGCTGCATGTCTAACTCAAGCTTTTGTCCCATCCCCTAAACAACTCATCTTTATGTCAGTTTAACGTTTGAAATGTAGTGCATTACCACATATAGGAGGCAGAGCTAGCTACTTACAGTCAACCTCAGCAGCCACCTCTTTGCTAATTACCTTCCAGGAATTTTCAAAAATAGTACTAGTTTTAGGTCACAAAATATTCTCTTCTACTAGCCAAACAGAGGGTGCAATGTATGCTCTCCCCGTTCTGCTCACTCTCTTTAAGTGAAAGTTCATCGTATTTATGCATGTGGCAGTTTGCTAACACATACTGTAGTCTGCATTTAAAACTGCAAATATCAACTGAAGGAGACATATTTCAAGTATTAAAAATCCTTCCCATCCTAACCACCTGTAAGGTCTCCCTCAGTAACAGATCTGTTTACTGACACCAGTGCTTTGAACACTGAAATAGAAATGTAATTTCCAGGTTTACACAAGTCATTTTTATTGCCCTAACAATTCCATCTCCCCTCTCTTGTAGGCCAAGGCACACTATTGTGCCAGCTTCAGAAAAGGACACTGGTATGAGCATCTTACTCAAGATGCAAGGTCTGTGTAGAATTAGGTGCAATGTTTAATACTTGTGTGTACATACGTATCAGTTCCACATACTACTACTACTATTCCTTCACTGATTTTTCTGTAAATATCTACCAATTTTAATGGTATGTTTAAATACCACCAAAACTTAAAAGGATATTGCATGATTCTATGAACACAGGTCAAGTAATGTTACAGTATAGGTGTTGCAGTATATAGATGTTTAGTTCATACAATTCTACAGAACTTTTAAGCATAAGAATTCAAGCTTACACACAATAAAAAAGTTAAACCATATGCTGACAAGCACAAGTTTTGTTGAAATGAGACATGTGAAGAGACAACACTGTAAAACAGAAGGGGAGAAGGAAAGTACAACAGCAGAGAATGGTTGTGATATTCTATTAGATGTAAGATGACTGGATTCACCAAGCTGATGGTAATGTTCTGTCATGAGTAAGGCACAGGTCTATCTCCTCTGAAATTCTGCATGCATGATGAATGAAGCCATTTAGTACACTGGGACATTAAAGTATTCATGACGTGGCTACAAAAGAAATGTACATATTCTTACACAACAGAAAAGTAGACAAATATTCAAGGAAAAAAAAGATTCTCTCCCGAATCCCTGACATGAAAGGACATTTTATGCAAAAATACTATATTTTTGACAAGCCTAAGGGGGGAAAATAATGGTCTTGCCCTCCTCCCCCATAATTGTATGCTGGCAGCACCAACATACAGAACTTCACATTGTAATCACTGTATTACAAAAGTCCAAAGATTCTTCTCAATCAAAAATTGCTTTAAGCTGAGTTCCAGAGATGGCTCACCCTATGCATCTGCTACACTCTAGCCCCTTTGGCAGACACCAACTGTTGGCTGCCATCAGAGGCAGGGCAGCATACCGCAGGAACTCTTGACATCACCTACAATATTCCCTCTCACAGACACACACTGCTCACAGGCCTCCAGAAAGCAACTGTGAGCAGCACCATGCCAGGACAATGCAGCACAGGGCCGCTACTCGAGATAAAGATTACTTGTTTTAATAAAGATTGCCTGTTTAAAAAAATGGGAGGAATCTGAGACACCTATCACAACAGGCAAAGTTCTTTGGTTTTCAATTATGCCCCTGAACTTAATACCCCAACTCTTAATTTATCAGCATGAAAGTCAGTACACAATTTGTTGAAAGATGAGTTACAAATCACACAATACTCAACGTTTTTTGTACATCAATCAGTGTTCTGAAGATAGATTTTATGCGATCAACAGCTATTGAGAAGTATATATTCTGGGTATGCTAATTAAGCATCTTCCGGGAGGAAAAACGTCTCTGAGTATTAGCTACTATCTTTCATTCTGTACCAATTAGAAGCTTCAAATTAATTTAGCGCCACACCCTGAAAATAAAAGGAGCCTTAGAAAAAAAAACTGAGAAATTCCCATGACTTCTCAACCTATTTTTTCTGTCTCATACATTTCAAAGCAGTGTTGTCATCTCAGTTGATCCACAAAACATATGAGCTCAAATGTTTTGAAGTTATCTCCAATTAGGAAAAAAATCCCAAAGTATACTAGAAGGTTCACAGGATTTATACTGCTTTTTCAGTATCAGTAATCCGAACATTATTTCATACTAGTTATTTAAAATCATTATAAACAAGCCAACTACAAATCCAGCAGTTCTCAAGTGACAGTTGCAAACAAGTTATATGAAGTCTCCTGTGATTTGGGGTAGAACTCCATGTACAGCAGTGAATTACAAATGGAATTTCAACTCTTGAAACCTCTTACTAAAGAGAAGAGACAGTTTGCAGTAAAAATCAAAATGCAGGAGAATTTAGGCATATTTTTAACTGAAAAGGAAAACTTCAAACTGACAGTATACAGTACTAGCCCCAGTGTGGAGGAGCTTTGAGCCACTGGAGTAACATTAGAACTGATGAAGGCTCCACAGATAAAACATTCCCAAAGATTATTTTGGAGAACTTCTGCTTTACTCACACTCTTAGCATGAGATGGCTTCATGAAGACAACTGACATCCAGGCATACTGTACCAATCTAAAACGCCAAATTGTTACAGTTTCGTATCTTCTGTTTTTACCTGCCATCAGTTTTACACTGACAGCAACAAACACAGCCGTGGAAGTGTTCCTTTCCTTTTTGTTTAGTCACTTGGTTACTTTTCAGTTTCAGCACTTTTCAAACTACTGCACAAGTTTATTTTGACTACTCCATCCCCCTTCGCGCACCCCCCAGGTGTTCTCCACCCAATTCCTATTTTCAATTGTTTACAGCTTAAAGAATGAAATCTCTTTGATGCGAAAACCCCAGTACACAAAATTAGATGACTGACTCAAATTACTCTTGGAGGATTAGTGTCTCATCTTGACAGGAATTTATTGTCTACTGATAAGGCAAGATAGACTGTTAAACAACAACAGGAAGAAAACGGTCATTTCACTCCTGCCAGCTTTTTAGCCCATGGAACATGTAAACACCACCTGCAACTAGTCTAGCAATAAACTGACATTGTAGAGGTAAATCTGAAAGATGACATGGAAGACAACAGTAACTGAGAAATGAAATGATAACAGCAGTACTGTGAAACCGAAACACTGCAGTTTCAGTGAGACCTCTGTATCCCACTGACGACATCCTAGGACATTACTACGGAGGCAGACTGGTGCTATGGCAGCCTGATAAACAACAAAAAGGAAAAATAAAACTGACCAACTATTTCTAGTCAGAGAAAAGCTTGACAGCCAGCACTGTGCACTTGCAGCCCAGAAGGCCAACTGCATCTTGGGCTGCATCAAAAGACGGGATTGTTACAGTCTACTCCGCCCTCATGGGGCCCCATCATGAGTACTGCATCCAGCCTGGGGCTCCCCAGCACAGGAAGGATGTGGAGCTCTTGGAGCAGGTCCAGAGGGGGCCACAAAGACAGGAAGAGCACTGGAGCAAGAAAGGCTATGGAAGCTGGGGTTGCTCAGCCTGGAGAAAAGAAGGCTCTGGGGAAGACCTCACTACATCCTTCCAGTACCTGCAGAGGACATACAGGAAAGCTGGAGAGGAACTCCATCAGGGAGTGTAGT
The DNA here is from genome assembly GCF_016699485.2 of Gallus gallus. Classification (NCBI taxonomy): domain Eukaryota; kingdom Metazoa; phylum Chordata; class Aves; order Galliformes; family Phasianidae; genus Gallus; species Gallus gallus. Next base: position 121,976,114 of record NC_052532.1, on the reverse strand, counting down.
AATAGGGCGAAGGGTGATGGCTTTAAATTAAAAGATGGGAGATTCAGATTAAGATACTAGGAGGAAATTCTCACATGCTTCAGCTATGATCTGTTACATTTATTACAGCATTCCCAGCCATACAGCCTCCAGAGAAGTGAAGGTCTGAATACCAGAAAACCCACCTGTGGGGAGCAAAGGACAGATATCAACTTCTGTAACCAGTATCTAGGTTATGTTGCCTTCCTTGTATGGGACTGCATAGACATCAGGCTATATCTGAACCTCTGAAGAATGTCCTTAGATCCAAGTAGCAATCTGTTCTAATGACTTTCTAAGTCTATCTGGCAGCTACAGAAGAGGTTCTTACAACACAATACAATGTCAAACTACCACAAAATACTACCTCTAAAAAAAAATCATCACTTATTTTAAAAAATTTGAATGTACACTGCTTATTTGACCTAAACACAGTTTTGAGATTCTAGTTACTAGAATTCATCTTTTTCAAACAGGTATTTGCATTTGCAACCCACTTTAAAAGTTAATTAAAACTCTGGATTTTTCAGCCCATGTTCTCAGAGACTATTAAATTAGAAAAAAAATTGTAGTATTTGAGTCACAGAACTATCTAGCTAGCCCAGCTCTACTGACATTTTTCTCAACCAATTTTGTCATGACTAAGCCTAATTAAAAATATTAGTCATAATAAAATTAGAAGGGACTTCACTTAATCCAGTCCTCCAAACAGCGCGCTTGTAATATTATGTAAAGGCATTTAATCTGTTAAAGGCATCCAGCAATGGAAACTTTGTAATGTCTTCCAGGCAATCTACTCCAATGTTTCATTACTATCATCACTGAAATTTTTCTGATTTCTATTCAAATTTACTTTATAGCCACAATTTAAATTATTTTATGTCTGTAGTAGACAAGAAAACACTCTTTCCTTTAGGCAATAAAGAAACAAGAAATAATTTATGCCTAAACCAAGCTTCCTCAAGCTCAGTGTTTTGTACTGCTGACAGTTTACTGTGTGAACACTTCACACAGTGAAATAGACTTCATGAATACTCGGCATACTTCTTTTGTCAGGTAAAGTTTGCAGAAGTTTTACTTTCAGCCTTTTTCAATCAAAACCAGCACAAATCCAGTAAGGTAAGCCATGCTAACACACAGGCAAAACAATACAGCAATTATCTTTTGATAAAGACTTGGTGATCTGTTGTTCCCCCCCCCCAGCATCCAAGCAAACCTCAAGTGAGAACAACAGACAAAAATGCATCATGGAATGCACTGCAGTTTGGGAATTATTCTGTTTAAAAACATGAAGATCTTACAGTAGGAGAAGATTAACACTGACAAGCACTTGTTTAGCAATTCTTCAGAAGCAATTACTTTTACACTCCGAGTCTTTATTAAGAAATATTTCCAACAAGAAGTTGCTTTAGAAAATTACTGTTGTTCACTTGAAGTTTCAAGGATTTCAAAATAGTAGAGCATCTGTATCCCAACCTTTGCTTAGTTAAGTATTCAGAAGCTGCAATTACATTTATTGGGAAAGGTCTGCTCTCCTTTGTAAGTACTGTTTCCTCAGAGAGCCTAGAAAAACCCATGAAATCTTGCAAGTGTTCAACTATTAGCTATGATGCTGTTGAAAAACAAAGTACAATCCTACACCAGTGCCAACTCCAAGTCAAGATCTTGTCTGCAATTTCCTATACAGAGGATCTAAAAAAACGTTCATGACTGATACAAATTAGTCATTACAACACTGTTTGAAACAGCTGTCATCATGCAAGTCTTTCTCAGGGAAACATTCTATCATACGCACACTATTTGGGACTAAAATACTACCTCAAAAGACAGAGGATACAACATCAGATCAGCAGTGACCTGTCTGCCTCTCTCTCGAAAGCAGGAGTAAAAATACCCACGGAAACTTCATGAACTGTAACTGGATAAGGCTGGCTGCCTCCCGCTCTTACTTGCTATTTCTGATCTGCTGGATCAGAGGTGATAATCGCTCTGGGAGGCAGTGCATTATCTCTGCCAATCAGCTGCTACAAAGCGAGCTACAAAGAATTAACAGTTTAATCTTTAAGGAAGGATGATTCTAAACATCCACTGGAGGCTCTGCTACCCCAACGCAAGAACACAGATGTTTTAGGCAAACACTGCTGCTGAATGCTCTGTACTGGAGCCAAAGTTCTAACAAGTCACTGAGTTTTCCTCTACCAGTGTCTGCACGTTTGGCAGGTTGCCACACTACACACATTAGGATTCATTAGTGTTTTCTTCTATTTTCTTCCAGTCTTGCACTGCAGCTAGAGACTTACATTACTTATTCCCCTTTGCTTAAGGAAAGCATTTCTTAAACTGCTGGGCTGAATTTCTGAAGGGATGACCGGAATACATTATCATAAGGGACATATCACATCCCATATCATCCAGATTCCTTGGTAACAGCACTTAAGCAGTTCTGCTCTTTACTGTTTCTGCAGCACTTTTCTTTCTTACAGTTCTTTGAACAAACGTTTGCAGGGCTAAGTTGTTAACAAGGAAGACAAAAGCTGCTATGTTTTTATAAGTGAGCGATTTAAGTACAATCAGTTTGATCTGAAATCCAGTTATAATATGGCTATGAAAATAGTTTATTGGGTGTATAAGAAATAGGAAGAGAAAGAACAACTGACAACTCCCAAAGTCCACTGCTGCTGAAGCTCCTTAACGCTCTCCCGTGACTCCAGCCAATAACAGGGCTGCAGTATAGCATAAGTAAATTAGGACTTAACTACACCGACTTTAGGGTGCACAGCAGACAGGAGTCAAGAGAAAACATCTGGGGAACACTGGCCTTTTACAACATAGACACACAGACCATTGCTACAAAATGGTTAAATTCAGCCCAACTCTGTACGGAATAGACTATTTCCGAATATGTCTTATCACACTTGCAATAACGTAGCATGGGCAGAATTCAAAACCCTAGTAAATCTTTCTGAAATAACCCTCAAAAACCCAGGTTCTACTCTTCTAGTGTGTGTTTATGCTGGACAGATTAATACAGATTAAGTAAACTGAACCTCTATAACCTCTTAGTTAAGTATCCGGATAATCCGTGCACAGAAGCTTTATGAATCAAAGGCTCCTCTTGCCCACAGCCAACTTTCTTTATCTCAGGGTACTTTTCTTTACCACTGAACACCCCCAACTAAATACATGAGCAGCAGCAACTTCCAGCATGCAGACTATTCCTCTCTTAGGGGTGGAATGTCATGGTTTTATGATTTTTGGTGATCAGTATTCCACATCACAACATCATGCAGTGCACTGGGAGTTAAAGAGCAAATGCTTTAGTTCCGGGTACCTGTCTGGAAGAGAAGAACTACATTCCCCAAGAGCCTTTTCGAGTACTGTTATCATTCCTGCTCAAGGGAACAGATATAAGGGCGCAGGCCATCTGACTTGCCCCTCTTCTCATCTCGCCGTGTGCCCTGTCGGATCAGCTTGCTACTGCTGCTCCTGACTGCACGCGAGGCTTCAGTATTAGCGTAAGGCCTTTGGCTCTCGGACAATCTTTCTCTCAATTATTTTGATTTATATTGTATTATAGTGTGTTATCTTACATTCTGATACTATATTTAGTAAATTAGTTTGTTTCTCCTCAGATCGTTGCCTCTCCACTCACCACAGCAGACACCATTCCCACTTGTCCAACTTTAGAGTCATGACAGGTAGAAATCATGCTCACTCCGCAGTGATTACTGCTTTGCTTCTTTCAGGAGAAAGTATAGGCCAGGAAGAAGCATTCCATGAGCAAATGCTAAGAACACTGTTTAAATCAATAGGGATAGAGCACACCTGAACAACTAAAACCATGCCTGTACACAGATTCCATCCATCTACTCCGCAGACAAAACTCAAGCCTCCCAGCATTCTATAAGCTTGAACTTGCATGTTCCAGAATTAGACTCTGTAGCAGTCTAAGTCAACAAAATAGATCAGCACTCTTCCAAGTAAAAGCTCTATGCTTAGCATAGGCCTAAACCAACTTATCTATACTTTTTTAAAGTTCTAGTCACAAATTCTTACATTTGCACAATCAATACTAACCTCACCATGAAAAGCACCCCTTATGTATATATAAACTTGTTGCCATGAAGGAGGGGGAAAACAATTGTAGAGAGAAAGATGTGGGAAGAAATCAATCTTTATCATTTAGGTTTTCGTCTAGCTTTAGATTATGTCCAGATACACATAAGTAATTCTATTTTGAACTAGTGACTTTTGCTGGCTGCCCTAATTCTACAGGTCTAATATACAATCATATTAGTTACTCCCCATTCCCCAACACTGATCAACTACAGTATATACTAAGTAACTTTGAAATGACGAAGCTATCCATACAACAGTGAATTTGATTTTGAACATGTTACAAAATACTTGTCAATGACAGTAATTTTCTCTTGTCTGTAAACTAAATCCTGGTATCTATAAAGCTGATTTTGAAATTGTATCTATTCCTACGGTTCCACATTACAAAAGCCAATTTGTTTACTGAACTACTTGTACATCATGGTATCAAAGAAGCAGCAAACTAATTAAGTTTTCCTTCAGCAAATCATTTTCATATGTTTTAAACTTGCCTTATTTAAGATAAAATCTTACCTTTATTAGTAGGACTGCCACAATGTACTCCACTTACGCTTTGGACAAAAATATGTTGCAATGCACTATATATGCAAATAAGCTTTGTTTTGTCATGCAGCATCCGGCACTTGATATATAGTCAACTGCAGCAGCACCCAGTCTTTTTAGGGCCTACTTTCTTTGCACAGCAGATGTAAACAGCTCATTTTCCAGTAAAGACACTTTTGCATGGGTTTATTGTAAGTAAATAAAGCCAAACATCAGTTTAGTTATTAGTTTTGGTATCCATTTCTCTAACTTGCATTATCCCATTAATTATCAATACCAAAAGAAAGCTAGTAGAAGTCAGCTGCTTCGAGTTGATGCAGTTAGTACAAAAAAGGAAAATAAACAGGGAACACTCAAAGCACTTTTCAAAGACCATCATGCAAGTGTTGCAGAAGGTTAAGCCCATCACCCATTTTTGTTTACCCTTGCAAGGATTTAATTACACGTGCAACAGTCTTTGCATAGCACCCATTTAATCCATGCCACCAAAATGGTAAACTTCGTAGTTACCAATCATCTAGATGGGGGTCAAAAGGGCTAAGGTCTTAGATTGCTCTTAATCATAAGATATCCTCAGACAAACCTCCCCAGTCTTCATTCTGGCTCTACAAACACAAAATCAAGCAAGAAAATGTAATACCATCTACTTAAAAAAAACAAAAACAAAAGAACGATTTACAACTTATTTCCATTTAAAATAAAAGTTAAAAATTTTTTCTGCACTATATACAAAAATAAATTCAGTTAGTTAACTTAGATTTACTTCAGCTATAGTTACTCATTAATACAATTTTATTAGGTCCTACTAACAGTCTACTGTTAAGAAAACAAATGCATCAATAAAGAACATATGTTCAAGGATTCCAAGACGATGCATTAAAAAAGTGCATTAGTTTATTTTTCATTTCTTAACAAGCTAAAGGATATAAATACCTTAGAGAATAAGCTCTACAGTTATTTAGGAAGATTGACCTGTGCTTGATGAGAACTTAAAATCAGTTAATTAGCGCAACTTTAACAGATTTGAGAACATAATAGCACAGGATGATATTAAATTAACATACATTTAATCCAGTGTCCATTTCACACAGTGTTACTACCATTGGTATCCAAGTAAGATATTCCCCATAGAAGGAGATAAAAGTCACATTCTATTTATCTACCACACTTTAATGTAAACAACTTAACTCTAGAGCTATGTAATGGTATTTACTCCTCTAACAGTCGCCAACATTACTAGCCAAGTTGTATATGATAACCCCATCACTTTCATGTAGTAATGAGAGGTGCATTTTCCCATTAATCCACACGTTAATCAAATGTACTTAGTGTGAGAAGGCCTACAGTCAACAAGTTTCTTTTCAGAAATCTTCTTTATGCCATTTCAAATCAACTTTTCAATATAAGATTACAACACGTACACATCCAACGTATCTTGATAGCAAGCACCGAAATGACTACTCTTCTTAGACTGGCAATGGAAAACAGAGCTCCCATACACACACCAGCAACATACCTAACATTTGAAATGCACACAGACAGAGCCACAGAAATCAGAACTTAAACTGAACTCCATGGGATCCCTCCTGGGGGCATTCATACTTTTTTCATCTACTATTCTGTGGAGCTCTAAAAACATCTCCACTGGTTGTGAGAGTTTTAATGCAGGATAGCAGTATTGCAACATGACACATCATCTCAGATACCAGAGTGAAATGGAATTTCTTCCTCACTACCACAAGGTTCAAACATCTAGCTTTGCTCTTTCCAGCGTTCTGAGAGATTTAGGAAACACATTCTACTAAAATGCAGGCTTATGTGCCCATTTAAAAGGGGCACTGAATCCTGAAGATACTCCTTACTGTCAAGAAATCTTGTTCAGTTGTTCATTGAATTTACTGTGTCTTGTCTGAAAGCATGCAACTAAGCTCCTGAAAACAACTATGGCTTATTCAGCAGAGCAAAAATTTTCATATCACCATGATGCACTGCTTCTACAAAAAAGCAATAGAAAACTTTCTGGAAAAATCTATCAGGAGTTCAGCGTACAGAGATCATAATCATATCCTTAATAGAACGATTAAGTATCAGTTCAGCACACTGTTAATACACCCTTAACAGTTTTGTAAGAACTGCGTATATCAACAAATAATCAACTCCATAGAAGGCTGTGTGAAGTAGATATTGTTTAATAGTATTGGAATTCATATCAGAGAGTGTATTGAATATCTACCAGAAACAGCAGGAACTCAGCTTGTACTAATTTGTCATACTAATAACTGCTCATAGCATTTCAATTTGCAAAACAAACTGAATGCACACACAACACTTACATTGAAGATGCCTTCCTCACAATATTCTAGTCGACTTCTGATTTAAAAAGAATAGGATTACTCACATCTCACATGCACACACCCCAAACAAATATGTCAAGGAAAAAAGCATTATGGAGACAGATTTATTACAATAAGATGCTAAAAGTCCACACGAAAAAATAAAGTGCAGACTGACATCTATCATTTTCAAATCAAAGTGAAGGACAGATGAAGATCTGACCATGTTTCTGGAAAGACAACTGGATTTCTAGAACATTTAGAAATCAAAGCCTGCAAACCTATGATAATGAAGCCCAAAGCTTCTCAGCATCCCAATAAGTGAGAAATTTCCAAGAATATAACTGCATTTAAATTAAAAACATAAAGCAAAGAAAAAAGACAAATCACACACCCTCTTAAACAAATTGTTATTTAAAGTTAGAGAAAAAATAAGTAGTCTCAGAATGGTAAGGAGATGAAGTATGATACTTAAGTTGCTCTGAAAGTAATGCCTCCCTTTCATTTCCGAGGAAACTACAGCAGATAAAAGAGCACAGTAACAGTGTGTGATAGAGCATATGCTCAGTGCTATTTTGCAATATAGTCACCACCGTGAGCTATGGATTTTCACCAGCAATGAACAAGAAAAAGCCTGCATCAGCAGAGGTGACCCATTGTTGCCACTGCTTAAACACACCACCCACCCCTTACTGTGCTCACATCCACCGGTTGGTCTCTGGAAGTGTTCACCAAGCATCAACAAATGTCAGTGGGTTCCATTTTTTTCCCCACACAGAGGAGTTTAATTCCATATCTTTACTTCGCATGCACTTCCGTGTCAGATGTCATTTGTATCAGACTGCCCTTCTGTTGCCATCTGTTATACGGCAATAAAATGTAATAGAATATTGGTGGGAAGGTTCAACCTCTATTGCCATATCACCATCTGCCTCTGACATCATGGCCCAATGTAATAAAGTAGGAGGTATTACTTTCAGAGCAGCCCTTGTACGACAACTGCTTGGATATTCAATGCCACTTTTTGAAGAAGACATTTGAGACTGAAAAAAAAAAAAAAAAAAGAGGTTAGCTTTTCCCCATCTCTCACTCCTAACTGGGGACAAAAGCAGAGCTGCAGGCTCTACTACTCATTTTTTGGAAAAACTCCTAATGCTTTAAACAAAATGCTATGGTTTGGTACGTACTTGCAGGAAAGCCTATTCTACAGCACCAAGAGGACAACTGAAAACTATATTTTAAGTAGGCACCTTTGCTACCTACGATTACAGAACTTTCCACAACTATTAAAATAACAACTTAGTGTATATAGAGGTTTGTTAGGAAATTCCTATGATTTCTGATTATGCATATTCTTAGAGCTCATTCCATCTAAAGTCCAGCTGAATTTATATTAAACATATCAGAAACTATAAAGACTTCTTCAAAAACAGTTGGCAGTTTTCATAAGTGCTTGTCACCAGCTTAAAATCAAGACAGTAATGAACAGATCTTTACAGGAATTCAGGAATGCAGTAACCATTCTAAGTAACCTTTTACTTAAACAGTGCTATAGAGAGTGAAATAGTTAACAGAAAACAGACAAAGATGATAGGGTAACAAGTTTCGAAGTTAAACTGACATATTCGTGGTGGATAGTGACAGAACAAGGGGGAATGGTCTTAAGATGAGACAGGGGAGATTTAGGTTGGATATTAGGAGAAAGTTTTTCACTCAGAGGGTGGTGACACACTGGAACAGGTTGCCCAGAGAGGTTGTGGATGCCCCATCCCTGGAAGCATTCAAGGCCAGGCTGGATGTGGCTCTGGGAAGCCTGGTCTGGTGGTTGGCGACCCTGCACATAGCAGGGGGGTTGAAACTACATGGTCATTGTGGTCCTTTCCAACCCAGGCCATTCTATGATTCTGTGATATTCATAAATGCCAGACTTCAGCAACTCCATATACTGAAGTTACAAAATATTTAATTATGTTCTTGCTTTGCATCCTGTGAACCCGGAATTTAAAAAAAGCAGGCTAGTTTTCATGACCATAAGAATAATACATAGCACCAACAAATTGATAAGCATGTTTTCTTAAGACAAGGTATAAATGAGTTCCTCCCATTTGAAGCATATTATACGTACAGTAATGTATATATGTTTGACTATAGTGAAGTAAACATCTGTTCAACTCACATAGGAAAGTAAACAAAAAAGTAATTGACAATTTACATATGGTTTTGAGTAGCATGCATAGTGACAAGCTATGCTAGTCTTTAACAACAAGCAAACAAACTTTTTATTCCCAAAACTGTGAAGAAAAAGAATCTATCAAGGCCAAAGTACCTTAAAAAAAAAATGGCCTTTTTCTATATGCATGATTTTTTCACCTACTACTTTACAAGCACCTACATTTTAAACAGCACATTTTAAACATGCAGTACCTCAAAAGAAGGTAGAAAATATGCACATTCCCAATTGAGAACTCTTTTCTAACATACTTTACTAAGACACTTGTCAACCTATTTTGCACATCTCATGAACAAGCATGTTTTGTCACATCTATCACACAAAAACAGAAAGTGTTTCATTATAGGTTCTTAAGTACTGTCTCTAATCAGCACCACATACAAGATCACTTCTTTTTTGATCAATATATGAAGATTCAAGAACTTTTATAGAAGCAGACAAGACACACACCTCATACCTGTATGGAAACTGTTGAATCACAGCCTGAACCTCTGATGGACCACCTGAGGTGAGTGCTGAGTCAGCTGCAAGGGCACAGGTGAACGCAATTTCACCTGAGTGACCGGAAGGTCACTCCTAAACCCCATTTAAGGGCTGACTCCCAAGGAGGATCTCTGAGATCTCTATCTGGAGATCCTTCCTCTTGGAGCCCTTCTGTGAGCCCAGGACACGGGTAAGATCTTTATTTCATTTCTCCTTTGTAACGCGATAATCTATCTGGTCCAATACCTGTATACCTGTTTGCCATATAATACCTAAGTCAAAAGACCAGGCAATCTAACCACATAACTAACTCTGTCCTGCCATAAATCCAACACTCTTCTGGGACTGAAACCTGAACTTCATTTTAGAAAAACTACCAGAATACTACCACAACTTCTCCCAAGAGCCGAGAGATTCCCAAACAACACAGACTTTGAGTATTTCCCATTCCTCATATCATCAACTAACAGCATACCTTTTCTCAATCACAGTACCTGCCATACAATTCCCTACAAGCATCTTTAAAAATGAAATTAGAGACCATTATCTACTAATAAAAATCAAGCACGTGTTCTAAGAACTGCAGTCTTAAGCTGACCAAGCTGTCTACTCGGAACTGAGTCAGAAGTTACACAGGAAGAATATTCCACAATTAAGGCAGTCAGATCTCCGTTGTAATAATGGTTTCATGACATGCATGTCTCATGCTGAGAGGCACACAGGTATGACCAAGGCACAGATTACTGCCAACATAGGAAGGAAGTCTCTTTCAATAGTTCATATTAAAAAGCTAATATTATGGCTACATTAATAACATTGATTATGGTAAGTTTCTCAGTAAAATCATAAGAAACAGGTGCTTTAATTCCCAAACCAAACAAGCCTTGCACTCCCAACCCATTGTGGGCTTGTCAGTGCTAATGCTAACATTCCTATATTTTTTCACATTCCAAAAACAACCTAATACACTTTGCACTACCTTCGAGCCTACAGTTTCCAATTAGCACATTTCATCCACAAGGACAATGTTTCTGTGACCAAATTTTCAATGTCAAAGATGCTCATTCTAATACTATGCTCATCCTAATAGTAAATCTACATAGCAAGTCTAAGCATCTTCCACAATTCAGCCATTATTAACAGACTAAGCACCATTCTGTATGCAGGATGAGGGAAGGGCTTAAAACAGTGAAGTAAGGCTGACTCATAGTGTAACTATTATTCTTCATATGAAAGCATTAGAGGACACTGTCAGAAGACAAACTGCAAGAGCCTAGCAAAAACATGCACACAGCTTCTACACTTTCAACTCTTAGTAAAGCAGTGATGATGAAGTGATTTGTGAACAGATGCACTGAGTTTTCCATTGACATCTTCAAAAAGAAACTTTAAAAAAATATTTTAGATGTTCTGCAATCAACTACTGAAAGCACACCAAAAAAATGACAGTGAAAAAAAAATGAAAATTTTGAAAGAATTTTTATCAAAAATTACATAGGAAATGTACCAAAAAGAATTTTCAGTGATGTTTAGGAACTTGCACCTACTTCAAATGAAGATCAGCAATTTTGTGCAAGTTCAATTGCCTGGTTTATATATTAGAATATTACCGAATATTACCATTTTAGCACAATTCTAAGCACTATTTTAGTTTTATCTGATGGTCCATGTAAACACAGCAAACTTTCAAGTGGAAAAAGAACGGATCCTTTCCTTAAAAGCACTGCCAAGTTTCATGCATTAAAAATGTTAAATATTATGAAATCATGCATGTTTCAGCTCTTCCAAAGACCACACATATACATCTCACGCACAGATATACTCCACATGCAAATATTTTTCTCCTGGCATAATTGAGTTGACTTCATGAAATACCACCTTTTCAGAACCACTTGTCTCTGTAATCCCCAGTTAAGCATCTAGAATTTCTACAGCAAAAGAACAATTATCAAACAAGACACACAACAGCAGTGTTTTCAAAAGATGCACTCCTAGCGACAGATTTCCAATGAAGCATGCAAGCACTGGAATAGTTTTTACTATCACTCACAGGGTAACACTGTCAGTATTAATGACTGACTATTGATAAGTTATATCAGTTGCTAATAAATAGGAGGTAGGGAACAAATGCCTGAACTGAATGCAATACTAAGAGCTAACAAGAAACTGAAGGTGGAAAAAGACTTAAAAAAGTTAGCATGTTTCAGTCATGTGTAGCCTAGCATTAAGTGGACCGCACAGCACCAAGAAACTTAATGATACATTGAAGTAGGTGCTCAGAAACAGAAACACACCCTGGAAAAATGCCACAAGAATACAAGTAGGCAAGACTATTAAGAACTGATTCACTATTCAGCAATTTATGCCTCTGCATTTTCTTTTAACATTACTCAAACAGCCACTTAATGTATTTGTAATGATTTTCCTTTGTGTAAGTATTCTGTACAGCTTTTGATGTGTAAGGTGCTTCATACATTAATGTATGCATCGTTACTAATTAATAAGGCTGTGTATTCAATAATAATTTTTAAATTAGGCAATACGAGTTCTCAGATCCAAATAAAAGTCCTTTTGTTGAACATAATTACAATGTGAGATGGTCAAAAACAAACACACCATAACCCTGCAAGAAAAGGTTTGCATTTGGAATCAAAACATTTCATTCCAATAGCTTTGAGGTATTCTGGGAAGCAAAATTAAATAGAAATGCAAGAAGTCTCCAGTTGTGGCAAACTATTATTTTAACAACCTTCTTCTTTAGACTCAGCATGCACAGAGTAGCAGTTAATACAAAAAAAAAAAGTCATCCACAAAAGAAGTCTAACCTTATGGGAAGCTCAATTTAAATATAAGCTCAGGCCTTTACAGTTCTTACAAACTAAAAAGCATAGATAAGGAGTAGTTTTATACTTGACTGACAGTCAGTATAACTCTACTAAGAATAAAAAAAATCAATTAGCTTATAAAAATCAAACAAAGCAATACAGTGGATCCATGGTCAACTGCTGAATTCCAATTTATTCAGAAAATAGTTTATAAAACTTGATAGAACAAAGAAAATCTAGGAGATGGGGAAAAGAAGAGTAAAGAGTCTCAGAAGTAAAGCACATCAAGGTAATGCCAACGCAGCCAGGGAAATGTCTCCCGTTGAAAAAGTGATACACATTTGAGTGCACATTTTTAACTTGAAATTATGTTACGTGTGTCTAAAAAGAGAACGCAAATTGCTTGGACAAGCTCAGTAATTAATTCCTAGTTTTTGCTTTAGAAGAGCCCTAAGAAAATGCTGAAAATACTCTTAAGGGCTCTGAAGTTTAAAGACAATGCAGTACCTTCAATTTATATGTAATTAGCTCTGTGTTTGCAGATATAATAGGTTAGTTACCTATTCCAACATGATCTCACATAGAGAACAGGAAAAGATTTAAAGGTAAAACTGACAGTTTCCCAACCCCCTCTTTGTAAACTGAAACAAGATTTTCAGTTAAGATAATTCCTTCTAAGTGTTAGAAAAGGACCAACTGAAACTTCTTTAGAACATGAGCTGTGTGTCTGTGAAAGTATTTCCTTCCTAGAAAAAGATGCCAACAGATCTGTGTAATGCTGGCCCCATTCATAACACTAACTAGCTGCTGACAGATAAGAACCTCAAAATGTTCTGGATTTGTCTGTACTCTGAAAGGATTACAGATACAACTACAATGATAAAGAACTTTGTGTTTCCCCAGTCTAATAATACAACATTCAACAAGTAGAAAACAGAATGTTCACATGAGAATTAAACAATAAACTGATTGGGCAAGTTAACAAAAGGAAGGTTCATATTAACTGTAATAATGAAGCAGCTGACATTTATATAGTATCTTATAAGAGAAACTTAGTATGTTTCAAATACGATTCATCATCCCTGCTAAACCATGTTTCACTGACTCTCATACAAAGAGACTGATAATTTCTTCAGCCTACTAGAATTCCATGAATTTCATTTAGACATTCAGGCATTAATGCTGACCTCAAAGCTACAGCAATTAACTACAAAGAAAAGTACAGAATGGAGAAACAAGAGGGATACGTTATTACGTTTTGTGTCATTGAACTCCTCCCCATTAAATATTTTTGAAAGTACAAAAATGCAATTTGTATTTCTTCAAAGTTAGTAACGGACAAAAGCATTCAAGGTGAAAACCCAGATGTTTTTATACTTCATTGTGTGTGTTTCTATGGCAATACTATTACTGTTTTGTCAACTTTAAAGTTAGAAATGTGCCAGAGTAAGCAACCTATAGCAGAAAAGAAGGTCTTTAGAATCTAAAGAACTATACCTGAATGAGTCTCAAAGAAGAGAGTCTAGCTTCTGGATTTCAGCAATGAAACAGTAAAGAAGTGAACATGCAACAGGTATGACAAAAAAACTAATCGCTGATTAATAAAAAAATAAACAAAAGACGTGAACAAAACTAAATTAAAGCTGCACAATCTATAATTATCTAGATATACACATACAACAGCCACTTACATTTCTAGCACAACACAAAATCACAGTAGGTTACAATACATTCATGCCAAACAAGATGAAAAGAGCAGATAATGCGGTAGTATTGCACAATTAGAACAACTAAGCAGTAACTACATGCTAAGCATGCCAGAAAATACCTTTCACAAGCTCAAAGAAATGATAGTTTCTTCTAACCACGATCTAGCATGCTAATACTTTGCCCAGATAAGTTTAATTTGCTTACCTCCTGTAGAAGATCTGCCTGTTCAATGGCTTTGAGAACATTTTTCTTGGAAGTCTCCTGGACCTCCCCTCCCAAGAGGAACTCATCCAGAATAAAATAGGCTTTTTCAAAATTGAAGATTATATCAAGTTCACATACCTGAAAAAAACATCCAGTATTACTGCAAAGTGGGATGATACTCATAGAATCCTAGAATCACAAGGTTGGAAAGGACCTACAAGATCATCTAGTCCAACCATCCTCCCATTACCCATTAGAAGCCACTAAATCGTATCTTATAGCTCCTCATCCAGAGCCTCTTGAACACTGCCAGGGACAGTGACTCCACCACCTTCCTGGGCGGCCATTCCAGTGCCTGACCACTCTCTGAGAGAAAAAGTTTTTCCTTATGTCTAACCTAAACCTCCTCTGGTACAACTTGTGGCCCTTTCCTCAGGTACTCAGAGGACACTCTCAGAAAACTTAACTTAGAGCTTCAGCAAACTTCACCAAATCAAGACATTGGCCTCAGGCTATGACGTTTTAAGTAGGTCAACAACAACAACAAAATTAACAACAAAATTGAAACCAAGATGATTTTTTTTTGCTCAAGTTAAACAATTACAGCAGCCTCTTTTAAAAGCTTTTTCACTGTTTAAAAAAAAGCGCTCAATCCACAGTTGTCAGTCTGACACAGCTTTTCATGAGGCAACAGAACATCACTACAGTTCTCCTTTTCCCTGAAGTATCCAGAGGCAGATGGTGCAATTTTATAGAAATTTTTTTTAACAATCAATTTCTTATTCATCCTGTGTGAATCCTAGTCAAAAGGAGTAGGACAGCAGAAGGATGAACAGTTTTCCTAGAAGTGCAAATGCACACTACTTCTGTTCTGTTTGGTTTTGGTATCTGGGAAAGCAGATGTCTTCTTTTCTTACCCTTCTTGCTAGTTCACAACCAACTGCCTCATTTGAAAGAAGACATAAGAAGTGGTGGGGGAGGGCAGAATATACATACATAAGAGCATTGCCAGAGAGAAGAGAAAGTGGAAGCCTGGACAAAAACCTAAGGATAAGATTTTACCTAACCTCAAGCGAGACCACCAAGAAATGAAATAAATACAGGCAATTAACATCAGATTAAGAACTGTTCTCCAAATCCTTAGTTTAGTTTTATATTGTAAGCATAATATAGGCAGCTGTCAGTTTAGTTTGGCCACATAAACAATAATAAAACTGTTAAGATACACCTCTACAACACCTAGTTCGTGTTCTTAAAAAGGCTGTGTGAGAATAAAGTAATAACATAATACAGACAGTGAATCCATAAAAATCAACCAGAAAGAAGTTACTAACTCACACTGCCAAAATACTTGTCAAGAAGTTCTACATAACGGTGAATTATTTCCAGAGTTATTAGTTCATTGTCCTGATCTTCAATGGCACAGCAGAAATAGAGGCTTGCATATCTGTAATAAGAAAGTAATCCTCATGTTAGCAAAAGATGAGTAAAATGAATGCATTTCAGAGGTATTAAATGCTCAGTAGTCCTTCAAACTCAAGTTTACAGTACTGATACTCTATATCAACAGCCATGCAAGTTCCATCAAAGAACAGCTTGGAGACCACCACACATGCACAGGGGCACAAAAGGATCTGTATGAGTCAAGCAAGACTTCAGTCTTTAATACCCTTTGGTTGATGGAGTTAAATCAGCTTAAGTGGTGATGGAAAAGGAAATACATTTAATTATTGGGCCTCCTGGCAGTTTTGAGGCAAGACGTTTACTCTACCTGCAACATCCAAGCAATGGTATACTAATCACCAGATTAAATACTAAATTTATATCACACAAGTTTGGCATGTAGATATTAACATCTGATTAAAATGTCCTGGGAAAAATAAACTGAACTAGTAATTTAGGATTTGGTCTTTAGAGAATACAACTAATGCCAAAAAAGTCCAAGACTAGTGTCACATACCCCAGTCACTATTAAGTCAACAATTTGATTACTACCAACAGTTCTGGTGTCAGGAGAGGGTATCAGCTTGTTTCTAGCATTTACTTCCACCTTCAAATACAAGGAATTATTTACCTCTGATATAATCTTGAGCTCCACCTCAATAAAAAGATCATCCCATTCTACTGTGCACTACAAAAGAATTGTTCAACTTCTGCTTAAAAACAGCTGATGGAAAACCAAAACAGAAAAACCTACTCATGCTTTTGAAGTGCCAAACCCATATGCCACACAGATACACACGGCAGTAATGAAATCTCAAGTAAGACCTGCTTTAATTGGTATTTTTTGTGAATGAGGTATTTTTGGTATTTTGGTATGGTATTTATATTGGTATTTTTTGTGAATTTTTGCCTGTTTAGAGAGAATGACTGGCAGCATTAAATAGAGAAGCCGATCCTGTTTAAAAAAAAGTCATTAAGATTTAAATGCTAAGTTTAAGATGCATTTCTTTTCCTGTGCACAGAAATTAATACAAGTTTTTAACACGACGTAGAAATTTTACCAGCTGGGACTCTGCAAGCCCCTAACAGAACTGTCAAAGGTTTCATCTAGGAGTCACATAAAAATTATTTTACAGTACATTTAAATTTGTCTCCCAGTCACTAAGTCACCTTCCACGACAATGCTGCAAGTCCCACTCTGTCCCTGTTGACAAGTCAGATTGCCATGGCTCACTTCATCATGAACACCTCATCAGAATCACCTTCATTTGAAAGTTCTAAACTCTTATTAAAAAAAAAGCTATTCCACAAAACCTAACTTAGGGTGACGAGGGTGAAGGCACTTCCACTGAAACACTTCACACTAATTCCCTTGCTTTTTTATATCTTTACCACGGCGACTCGTTAGCTCAGCTTAAGTCCTATCTGAGAACAGTTCTTTTGATTTTACACAGCTATGTTATTCCCTCTCATTAATACTTCAAGGATATTTACAGCCATTGTGGTAGCTTACAAGATGTTATCTGTATAAGACATCTTTCAGACAAAGCTGTTTAGAAGAAAAGTATTGGAGAGTTACGCTATGAAGAAAAAAAAATGTTTTCAAGCCTCCTGAGTATTTTTTTTATTATTATTTTATTCTTTTTTTCTTAAGCCTAACTCCATGTTAGACTATTAGCTTGCTTTGTTGACATTTACACTCACTACCTGCACCTAGGTCAAATTCATCTACACAAAACTTCCTTCATATTCAGATGAGCATGGGTAAACCATTCCCTTTCAGTGCTTAAACAAGTTGAATCACATACCGATAAGTGTTATCAAATTTGCTATTTCTCCACAAAGGAGACTCCTTGTGTTTCTCTATTACTTGAGAGTCTCTTTTGATGCACAGAATTATTTTATCTGAGTACAAAAAAGAAGGGAAGAGAAAAAAACTTTACTTTGCATAGAACGCTTTCCAGGAAAGCTGTCTGCTCTCAGTGTTCTCATTTAAAAGAAAATGAAACATACTTTTGAAAGACTTTATTTGGCAGCTATTAAGCAGAGTACACTTTCAAGCTCTGCCAACTGCAGTTTTGGAGGAAGAATACCAAGAAACAAAAACTAGTAACCGTAACACAAAATGGAGTCTTGGGTATCTATCAAAATATGCAGAGAACATTTTTCAAAGAGGTTTTTTGTTTGTTTGTTTTTTTTAAGTAGTAACTGTCCAATGCAGATTCAATATGCCTACTCCGCAAACAGTGTAAGATTTACGCATCAGCCACCACTTCTAAGAATATGTTGATATCACAGAAGTATAAGTTTCTTCAGACCCAAATTTTCAAAGGCAATAGTTTGTCCTCATTTTTATCCTTTGTAGTCCATGGCTTCAGAAAAAAAGAGTGTCCAGACATAGTCTAAAGCAGATAAACAAGCTTTTCTGCCAAATGGATAAGCTTACATGAAGAGTTACCATACAAAGATGAACAAATTTCTGTATGCCAGCAGAAAACGTTAACTACCTTGAAGAAGTATTGCTTCTTCTTAATGAGTCTGTCAGAAAACTCAAAGGTGCACCCAACAAAGGAAAACTCTGAAAACAGCATAAGCCATACACCACACTAAAGAGCGAATATGGCCCAACCTGTAAAAATACTCTGCCATATTTATTCCTATTGCAGTTTGTGGGCTTTTCCCGCATCTCAGTAGAATCCTCACTCCTAAAATAAGTTGGTTATAAGTGTTTAGGGAGATAGTTTATGATAAGCATCATCCACCTGTCAGAAAAGGGACACTATTTCAGAAAGATCCAAAACAGTTTGAAAATATCACTTGAAAATGCAATACAGAATGGAAGAGCAAAATGGAACTGCAAGCAATACAAACACTCGATTTTCTGCTTTTAGGTAAGTGACTTTATAGGTGTTCATTTTTGAGGAGGGAACCAAATTCATGAACGTACCCCAACAGCTACACTAGTTCAATAGTGGGAAGACTCATAACTGGCAGGTAACCCTCCATCTAACTTCTCTATGCTCACTAATTCTGCTGGGGAATCAGATTGCTACGGATAGAGCACAGCTTGCAAATCCTACTATTTTAATGGTGTTCTACTAGATGAGAGAACACCTGCTTAAGACATCACTGGAAAGTTTGTAAAGTTGCTAGCCTGAAAACATTCAACATCTCAGTTGCTCTGCAGGTAAATTCTAACTACAGACATCTAAGGCCTACAGAGCTTGGAAGGAACAGAACTCAATTGGAAGAATATGGAATTGATGGGTGGACCATTCGATGGACAAGGAATCAATTGCAAGATCATACGCAGAGAGTGGTGGTTAACAGCTCAATGTCCGGATGGAGATAGTGACGAGTGGTGCCCCTCAAGGGTCAGCACATAGGACCAGTGCTGTTTAATATCTTCATCAATAACATCAACAGTAGAATCAAGTGCACCCTCAGCAAGTTTGCAGATCACACCAAGCTGTGTGGTAAAGTTGGCACACCTGCAGGACAGGATGCCACTCAGAGAGAACCAGACAAGCTCAAGCAGCAGGCCCAGGAGAACCTCATCAAGTTCAGCAAAACCAAATGCAAAGTCCTGAACCAGGGTCATGGCAACTCCCACTATCAGTACAAGCTGGGATGTACGGATGTAAAGATGGAACACAGCCCTGCCAAAAAGGACCTGGGGTACTGGTGGATGACAAGTTAAACACACACCAACAATGTGCCTTTGCAGCCCAGAAAGCCAACCATATTGTGGGCTGCATCAAAAGAAGCGTGGCCAGCAGGTCAAGGGAGGTGATCCTGCCCATCTACTCCACACTGGTGAGACCTCACCTGGAGTACCACGTCCAGATGTGGAGTCCTCATCACAGGAGAGACATGGACTTGTTGGAGTGCATCCAGAGCAGGACCACAAAAAAGGAATGCCCCACTGTGAGGACAGGCTGAGAGAGATGGGGCAGCTTGGAGAAAAGGCAGCTGTGAGGTGACCTGATAGCAGCCTTTCAGTATCTAATGGGTGGGGACTAAAAGAAGGAAGGGGACAAACTCCTCAGCAGGGTCTATTGCGATAAGACAAAGGAAAATGGTTTCAAACTAAAAGAGGGGAGATTTAGATGGGATAGAAGAAAAAAGTTTTTTTTTTACAGTAAGGGTATTAAAGCACTGGCACAGGTTGCCCAGACATGTGTTGGAAGCCCCATCCCTGGAGACACCCAAGGTCAAACTGGACAAAGCTCTGAGCACCCTGATGTAGCTGTAGGTGTCCCTGGTCAATGCAGGGGAGTTGGACTAGATGGCCTTTAAACATCCCTTCTAACCCAAACATTCTGTGATTCTGTATCTGAAAGACACCACAACACCACCTCTAACACATAAACAGACGCTTCGTGTAGTCTGAGAGTCTGGGATTTGGTGACAGGTTATCACAGCTGACCCAGTGAAAGTTCTAATCATTAAAATTCTCCTTGGGAAAAGATTTTTTTTCCTCTTTCAAAGAAATTACGTATTTTTTACAGGAAGTTCTCAGACTCTAGAGCAGGCAGAGCAGTCACAATTTAATTAGGGTACAAAAATAAGCAACAGTAATAAAGCTACACAAGATTTATCTTGCAGTTTCCAATTCCAGAAGGCTATAACCATCAGTAGTTTAAGAAATGTGCAAAAACTTGGTACCGGTAAACCTCTGTAAGATAAAGATGCTGCTTTTACTTGGATGTATGCAGAGGTCCTCCTAGTACCACAAGAACTAGAATATTGCACAGAAGACCTAATCAAGTTAAACTACCAAACCTAATTAACTATTATCATTACATCAATTTAGTTTTATAGTCACCTACACAACCCTGTAGTTATATTTTAACAGATTCAATTGGCAGCTAGACGCACATAAAGAAAGATACTGATCATGTCCCACTGCTGGGCTTGTGTCCCTCATCACATGACAGTATCATGGGATGACCAAAATGCTTTGAGTAGAGATGCACACTACCTGCAGAACGTGCTCTTTCTTTGGGAGTAGGACAGATCAGAGTTTTAAAAATTATTTTTCTGTAAAGCCTTAAAGTAACCTATGATTAAGGCTATTTTGCAGTAACAGATGACTGTCACAACATTAAAGGCAGTACAGACTGTGCCAATTTAAAACCATATAACATAAATACAATCCCAACTGACATATAGAAGTCACATTTCTTAATCGCATTACCTATCAATGATAACCAAGTCCCAAAATCTCAATATACCAAATGCTAACAAGAAAAATTTACATCAAGAACTTATTCTGCTTTTTCTTACAGTGCAATATACTGCAAAATGAAAATAAATAACATTGTCAAAAGCTAAAGCAGTAAATAGTTGAGATCTTTAAAGGAAAACAAAACATCCTATCTTAAGATCCTTTTTCACTAAATTACTAGAAATTATAACATTTACTATTGATTTATCTGCCAAAAGGGGAAAGCTGCATGAACTTCTATCATATACGATCCAGTACTACTAGTTAAAACAAATGACAAAATGCAGAGCAATCATTAACACTATTCGCTAAGTTTCTAATCAGCTGTCTGCAGACAATTCCCTCTCTACTGTCATAAAGCACAATTGTTAATGGATTCCCATATTTCAACTTTCTATCCAGCAAGCTGCTTCAAATCTGTCTCTTGAAATCAGAAGTTCAGATTCTTTTCAAGTCTTCTGGTACCTACCAGCCTGAAAATCCAACTCTCTTCCAAACCAACTACAGAACATATCCAATCCAAAAAAGCACAATTCCATGCACATTTTCAGATCTCTAAAGAACTTGTTTCTCTAATGAAAAAAAAAAAATGCAGGTAACAATGACTGACCTAGTTTTGCAACCATATCAATGCTGCATATGTGAAACTAAGAAATAAAAGCCAAATATTCACATGGATTTTAAAGACCCTTGTAGTTCCATCATCTTGAAGTTTCATCCAGAGAGCATTCCATGTGAATGATAAGGATGAAATAAAACAGAGCTAAAGGGGCTAATCAAAATTGTCCAGCCTTCTTGATAAACGTTAAATATAAGAAAGCAGCAAAAGCTACCAGCTTGTCAATTTTGTATTTGAGCTGGTTTTCTTCTTGAAAAAAGGTACATCAATGAGACTCTAGAGTATACTTTTAATAATGCCAACCATTCTTTGAGTTGCAATATCTAGGTCAGCTCTCTCTTACACCTGAAAAGTTGACAGTTAATACACTCTAAAAGCAACCATAGCACAAATTTCAGCTATTTCAGACTCATAATAGCAGTGCGTACATACAGTATGTACAACAGCTTATACTGAAAAACATTTGCGCTGGGAGGTTCAGATATTTTCAAATAATAAACCAGATAAGAATAGATCTTAGGAGAGATGTGCAGGAACCTTTTGTCTACAAACAAACGTATGCACCTTGTGCAATTCTACAAACCACGCAAAGTTTCTGTTACACATCTTGCTCTTTTAGCTAACTGCTGTTCAGGAAGCAGTGGACCTTGACTACTGTAGCTGTCTTCTCGGTATTACTGTCTGCTTCTGAGCTAACAGATCTCTCTTCTCAAAGAGATTATAGTAGTTGGAACTCATCAACCTTAGTTACAGTAAGATGATTGGAAAAAGTCTTTCCACACTGACATGAAAGCAGTTACTGTAACTCACTATCCCCCCTCTGTCACCCAGTCATTCTGGTGATGTTTTAGCTTTGTGTAACTTGCCAATAAAGCAAAAGCAGAGCAGAAACTGAGATGTTAACTAGCTTGATACAAGCTAATCTTAAGCAATTTCATTGGCTAACTGTGCCAGATTGGTTTGCAGACAGCAAAATTGCTACTGCAGTCAGCTGTGCACACCAGCAACCTAGCAGATGGACTGCAGTCTACAGATACACAGCAGCCAAGTGCTTTATTCTCCTTGACCACAGATCCCACAACACATTACTGAGATACACGAACACCACAACTTACAGTAACCCGAAAAGCCATACCCAGATTTCTATCAGCCTTCTAGGCCGGAAAAAGAAACCAAGAAAACACCTCCACAAAAAGTAGTTGCTAACAGTAGTAAAGAGACTGAGAGAGAGAACAGTTGTGGAGTGAACTTAACCGCCAGAACAGCTACCACTGTGCAAGACTAGGCAGGAAGGGGAACAGACTTGCCTATGCATTCCCAGTTTTTCTGATCTAGTCCCATAAAAGCCAAGTGGTAATGCATGCTAGTCCTTTTTCAGCTGAAGGCAACGCACAAAGCATTTCAGCAACTTTGTCTACATGTGTACTCAAGAAGTTTTGTGAGGAAATTAAAAGGTGGAAAGCACATATGCTTCCTTAAGCACAGTCTTATGCACTTGTCCTCCTCTTCCCTCCTCCAAGCGTTCCAGAGTTGTATCAGATACACCGGCAGCCTTCACATGTATGATGTTACATACAGATGCTCTAGGTCCTGCTTTCATGTATACATCTAATACTTTTTTTTTTTTTTTAATTCTACTCAATTGGTTTATTGCAGAAGTTAGATACCCTCTGTTTCAGTTCCAGTTCTGCCTTTCCTAAAGACAGCACATAACAATATTGTCAAACATTGAAATTACTTACTACCTCAAAGAAAATAAGAACGTATAAACCTTTTGAAGTTTGTAAATAACTAGGGAAGGGAGTTAATTCAAGGTTCCATAGCACTACCTTTACATGGAAGAGATGCAGCCTACCAAACTGCAATGAGAATTACTGTTATTTGCAAGGACAATTATTTTTACACCTCTTCATTGTCATACATTCTAAAGACCAGCATAAAGCTAAGAAAACTCTTGTCTCACACTCCAGAACGTTAGTGAACAACTGAGAAAGGAAAACACTGCCAAAGAGAACTATACGCTACTTTTACCAAAAGAAAAACACTGGCTGTGATTTTTTAAGCTGGAGAAATGCTTTTGCGTTCATAGCAGAACAACATTCTACATACCCTGAAACAAGAAAAAGTTTTCCATATTCCTGTGAGAGCCTTTAAAAGCAAGTTATATTTGCAAGTTTACGAAGTCACTGCCTGAGGTAAACGTCTATAAAATTTAATTTTTCTTTCTTATACTTATTAAACTTTACATGCCTTATATTTCTACGCATTTATTTACTGTGGTCTTCTAAGCAACTAAAAACCACCACTCCTCATGAAAGAAGAAGGAAACCTCATCTCTTCAGCACATTTCTAAACGCATGAATGACTTTCTACACATGAATGATTCCTACTTGGTTATCAAATTAGATTCAAGGGAAGTCAGTCTCCTCCATAGCCAGTAGAGGGAAGAAAAAAAAAAGATAAATTAAGGAGAAAAAAAAATCAACCATCATTATTTTCTTGCTACTTATTACACTGTTTCTGATGTATGTCAATTAGGAGGTTAGTGAGAAAGAACAACCTTTTGTAGACAATCTTCAGGTCTCTCCATTCCAGGAAGCTGCACATTTTCGGTTTGCGGGCTAATACTGTTTGAACAAGTTCCCTTGTGATTTTCTTCTTTTCTTTGTCAGATAGTGGGACATACCACTTCTGGAGTCTCAGTTTCCCCTGGCGACTAAAAAGCAACATAAACTGCATCTGTTGAATTAGAAGGGGAAAAAAAGGATTATTTTCTCAGTCTCTTAGCTCTAAGAAGATTTCTATGAGGAAAACCAAGCAGGAAGCAAGATAGCCATCCAAAAGCCTATCTACATGATGTATTTCTACAACGGTGGCAGACGTTACACAAGATTCGGAAGCACCAATAACACAAAGGATTCAGCTGAACAAGGTCAGTCAGAGCAGAGATAGTAGGAAGCACGCACAACTTTCAGAACCGCGAGTCAGAGCCAGCAGGCAGCGACTACACCCGGAATTCTGGCAAACCATGTCCAGCATTGGTATGGTTGCGTTTGCATTTACTACAGAAAACGACAGAAAGCAGCACACCCCATCTCCTCCAATACCCAACCTCATTTCCAATTCACAGGATTAGAGCCTTACAGCAGGAGCAATGTGCGCTTAAGATCTTTCTGAAAAGCCTTAAAATACTTTAAGAGGCATTAAATCTCCCACCGGAGAGTCCTATGGCATCGAACAGCCTTGCCTTCTCTTGTACTGCACAAAAGGAGTAGAGATTAAGTGCTTTCCCTGCGGTCCTACGTTCCAGGTCTCGCTTCCTCTACAGGAGTGATGTTGCAATTATATCTTTAGAGGAACTTGTCGGCTGTGTTTTCCAGCGGCTGTAACACTAAAGGAAATGGCTTTTTTTTTTTTTTTTTTCCTCCCTTTTTCGCTCGAAGTTATGTCGGGCTGAGGAAGTTTCCCAGGCGATACGGCAGACGTGAAATCCCACGGAGAAGCCCAGCCCGCTCCCGGCTGACAGTCCGGCGCGGGCAGAAGGAGGCAGCCCGGAGCCTCCGCACGGGCAGCCCCGCAGCCGCCCTCCCTCCAGCCGCCGCCGCCGCCGCACCCCCCCCGCCTCCAGGGGACCCTCCCGGAGCCCCGAGCGGCTGCCAGAGGGCAAAGAGCCGCGGGCACACGGAGCCACGGGCCGGGCCCGCCCCGCTCGGGGCAGCCGCCGCCCGTCCCAACGCGGCCGTGTGAGGGGGGCGAGCGGAGAGCCGGCGGCCGCTCTTCCCGCAGCCGTCAGCGGCGTTGCGGAGAGCAGCGGGTCCCGCAGCGCGGGGCAGGAGGGCTCTGAGGGAGGCGAGTCCGTCCCCGCGCGGCGGTGCTCACCGTGCCCCGGAGGGGAGAGCGAGGAGGACGAGGAGTAGGTGGCGGCACCGCTCCGAGCTTGCTGCTGCCGCCACGGCCGCCGCGCGGGACTGAGGGGAGAGAAGGGAGACGCCGCCGGCTCGAGCCCGGCGCCAGCGCGCGCGCGCCTCAACGGCCACCTCCCCCCCCCCCCCACCCGCCGCCTCGCTCGGGCTGGCCGGGGCGGGGCCGGACTCGCGGACGCCGCTCCCGGACGGGGGGCGGGGAAAAGAGGGGCGGGGCCAGCAGGGGACGGACACAACTTCGCTCGCCTCCTAGAGGGAGGGGCCGGCTCGGCGAGCGCGGCGCATGTGCGCTGCGGGCAGGCTGAGGAGCAAGGGGAGCTCGCCGCCGCCCAATTGGAGAGCGCTGCGCGGCGGAGGGCGGGAGGAGTGAAGAGCGGCCGTGGCCAATGAAAAAGAGGGAAAAGCGCCGAGGGAGAAGCTGCTGGCGGCGGTGGGAGGGACGAGGAAGGAGGCGGGGCTAAAGGGCTTAATCCTCGTGGCCCGAATTAGGATAGGATAACAGCAGCCGCGGCAACAACCAATCAGAAGGCGCGATGCAGATAGCGGTTCTCAAGCCGCCAATGGGCGGGCGAGGCTCGGAGTTGGGGTAATGACATCAGTCAATCAGGAGCCCGGAGACAGAAGCTCCTCCTTCCTTCTCCCCGTCCCCGGGGGCGGGCTACTGGGGTGCAGAGAAGGGGTGGCGGTGCCGCGCGTGCGCAGGGCTGTGTTTCCTTCTAGCACGTGCGTGCCCCGCGTGGCGGCGGGGTAGGGCGGGGCGGGGCGGGGCGGAGCGCGCGGCGGGAGCCATTAGGCGGCGGGGTGGGGCGGTTACTGTTGCGGGTGGAGTGCTGCTGCTGCGGGTGTTCGTTGGCCCGATGGCGGGCGGGGGAGGGTGCGAGGAGGGGTCTGTGCTTTGTCAGGAAGCTTTTTCCCGAAATCAGTCTTCGTTGTGGGCCCTAATCCGAGCCGTAGGGTTAACCATGGTCATTTGTAGGCGGGTTGAGTTTCACAGACGAGAGTTTTATGTGGCCTAATGGTATAACCCGATGATTGGCAGTGAGGGGAAGAGCGTGCTCCCCTCTGCTCCTCTGCTGGGAGACACTGCCATCGCATTGGGCCGTGTTTTGCTTTTATCGCTTCTTATTATTGACTCCTAAGAAAAATAAATCTATTCTTCTGGCCACAAAATAGCTGTGGCAGCAGAAAGCGGGGCTGGAAAGGCTTTTGTGTGGAGATGTGGGTAGTCAGGAGAGCCAATTTTCTGGCATTTCAGGGAATGCTATCAGCTGCTGCATTTGACGAAAGCTGCAGGTACACCGCTCTCCCTGTCTTATAATTGCAAGAGAAAGAGGACACACATTAAAGTGTGTGGAGGAGGCAATCCCAGCGTCACAGAGGACGTGGGAGCTGCTGCTATAGGTGCTCCTGCCCGTCTTCTGCTTGTTGTGGGACTGTTCGGTGCTCTGGAGAAGTCTTTTATCATTAAAGTACCTCTTCCCTAATCGTAGCTTTGCTGTTCTTGAATCTACCATCCCATATCCCACGAATTCTCCACACTTGAGTGTTTCTGGATCGTCTGAATCATTATTTAAGCCGGCAGCCTACTCGTGTTTCACTTAATCTCGTCTGCTTCCAGTGCATTAGCATCATTATGGCAGCGAGAGAGCTCAGAAATGTCAGGCGTGGTGGGAGCAGTCCAGTCAGGCCAGTCTCAGCCTGCTCCTGTCTCCTCGTCACCATGATTCTCTCAGGCCTGCTGGGATTGCTGTTTGGGCGATCAGTCTTTAACTCATTTCTCATTTTAAGCAGCTTAAGGTGTGAATCTGTGGTGGCTTCAGATGATCTGAATCCCAGCGTCTCCCACCCCCTCTTCGCATTCCCAGCTCCACACGTTCCCATCTCTGTTCCCGTGCCTGCCATGAGCACTTGTGCTGCCTCTCGCTTCAGCAGCGAGGCATTGCCAACAAGGCTTATTTGGGCTGTACAGGTGAGTCTGTCTCGAGGTCCAGCACCTGTGTCAGGAAGGTGGTGACAAGCAGAGGTAATGCTGTCCTTTCTGCTTGTGCTGTTCCTTTCAGGAACTTCAAACTACTTGCTCTTGGCAGTTTTTTTGTTTTTTGTTTTTTTTTTTTTTCCCAAGTGTTGTGGTTTGTACTAATTACCCCTCTTTATACCTACTCCATTGTTCATCCCTGTAAGAAATTATCCTGTCACTTAGCCATTGAACTAGCAATATACTGAACCGGCTGTAATTAGCAAATTGATAAAGATACATATGATGCTTAAACCAATAATATAATAGCCTCCGCGTTTTCCACAAACCCGTGACAATGCAAATGTCATGCATTCTAATTTTAGACAGACACTGCGTCTTCTTTTCATTAGCCTTTGCTTATTGTCTTATGGCCTGCCTTAGCAAGATGGATTTTAAAGAATGAACTCAGAATTTGGATTTCTAAGTCGTGAGTGATAACACTCTGCATTATTAATGGATGGATTTTTGTAACTGCTATAGTTATAAAAGCCTTTGTATTCTGTTTTAGACATAAGGCAGTTCTTCAGGGGATGTGTCCGTTGACCATAAAACATTTGGGGTCTCCAGCCAAGACTTTGTTTTCTAAATTATTTCCAGCACGACTGGCGGCACAGATGAGAACTGCCTGGAGCTGGGGAGAGAGGCAGGGAAGGAGAGATGAAGGAAGCTTACACAAAATAAGATTAAATTTGCTTGATTTTGCCTGATGCAGTTTATGTCAGTTGTTAAGTTTTGATATTCATTTATTTATGAACCAATTAGAATGTTGTGGATTTCTCTGGAATATGGATCTTGTATCAAAATGAATAAGGTCAACATGCTGGCATTTGGCACTTTGTGCAGTGTTTTAGTGCCTAAACTGAAGTCACTAATAGCATTTTGTTTTGTTTTCTGTGTTAGCCAAAATGAAGGATAAACCAAGTGGCTTTTAAAACACAAACTGTTTATTAATTCCAATGGAATATTTGTTTATTAAATTTTAACAGGGTTGGGTTTTTTGGTTTTTTCTTTTTTTCAGAAATGCAAACCCATATTTAGAAAAGAAAGTCTTTGCTTCTGCCTCCCTTTTCACTGTCTTCATTTTCCCAAAGAGGAGACAGCATGCTTTAAAAGCACATTCTGTATCTTTGCCGGTCTCCACTAGAGTAGTCAGTGGATGTATCAGTGAGACTCATTTTATTGTTAATTTGTCTTCTTGATGCACAATATCAGACTCTATTTTCATTGACTGAATAACTGTGGAGTCATTATGAAGGCAATAAGAACTGAGTTACTAGCCTTGGAAGTGATTACCGCTAGATTTTTGCCTCTTAAGCCCCTAAACAGGATGTTGCATTATTACATGCAATTCTCTTCCCTGATGTACTGTCTGAGCACTGGCCAGACTATCATGTACCACTGATTCATACAGAACACTTAATCTCGGTGGAGCCAAAGTAAGTATACATGAGATCATAAATGACAGTTTTCATTGCAATGCCTTTTTTTTTTTTTTTTTTTAATGGAGCTCTCTGTCTTGATGAAATACTATTTAGCATCATTTAGCAGCCTGATTGCTGGATGCTACTAAGTCATCAGATCCTGCCTGGAACACTCATCTGCTTGTTTTTCCAGGGTAGGTGTTATAGGTTTGTAAGAAAGACTTCTGATCATTGAAATCCTCCTAAATATGATTGGTTTCAAACAGCTGTGTATGCTTCTCCTTTAGGAACATGGATGTCAGGCCGCGTGTGTGATAGGCAAGGCCACAAAATGAGCATCAGGGATGTGCATCCCTGAAGTTGAGTTTCACAGATGGAGGAGTAGTTTGAAGATGAGGTGATGGTCTTCCAGCACGATTATGTGAATTACAGAACCTGAACCATGGTTTACACAAGTCATTTTCCTTGGAAAATAAATACCTGCTCTTGAAAATATCTGAACGTGTAGAAATGAAGTAAGGAAATGTGGTAGTTGCCAGTCAGCCAGGGCTTCCCCTCAGTTTACTGTGTTCATCAGCCTTAGCCTGGTGCGAGGCACAGCAGCCATTTGAATACAACATGCATGAGCCAGCTGGCAGCATTGTGTCTGTTGGGCTAGTCAGCAGCAGGATTCTCTCTTTTACTTAGGTGACGCTCTGATCATTTTTCAATGTTTATATTAGAGCAGTTCTCAGAGGCCCTAGAAATGAAGCAGAAATGATCTGCTCCACAGAGATTTATGAAGAAATTGTCACGACTCTTACTGCCCCTTCCTGCTCCACTGGTACAAACTGTGCCACAGAGCAGCAAAGAATTGAATCTTTTCAAAAGCAGGTGCATGAGGAAAGCTGGCCTTTCAGCCTCACAAAGTATTTGCTTGGGAGAGAAGGAAAGGGGGAGGGAGAAAAGGAAAAATGCGGCCTGGGATTTGTAAGACTATATCAGTACTTGAAGGAATCATTGAATAAAGCACCTCACATACATCTTGTTCATCCTCTGGCACTCCTAACAAAGCAGTAGCTGCGACTGCGGTATGTGAAGTGGCTAATGCTGCAGGTTAAGCTGTAAGTACTTACTGGGTCTTGCTCCTCAGAGGAAAATGTACATACACAGGCTTCTGCAGGCTGCTCAGTTTTGCCCAGGAATAGATTTTTTTTTTTACATGTGTACCAGTATTGCTCTGGTATATAAAAATGCACTGTGTTGGTTTTCTGAACGTAGTTTGATCACCCTAAATCCACTGAAGTTCTCATTTAGTCACGTATGTCCACCTCTGTTCTCACTATTAGACACGTCCAGCTGATGATCCTGCAAGACCACTTGATCCTACTCTGCAATGACCTGGTCTCGAGATAGCTCAAAAGATGCTGCCTTTTGCACTGAGGAGGCAGTCCATTTGCCAATTTCTGATGTTCCCGGAATGGCATGCTACTTTGTGCAACCAGGATAGAAGATAGAGGCTTGCACAGCATATGTCCTAATTATGCAGCAGATAGAATGTTTCATGGGAACATGGAAAGTGGTCTAAATCTGAAATGGTAACCTAAAACTAAAGTCTTCAGTGTTACAGTCAGGCTCCTAAGTCTTCCAAGTTTCCACACTGATCATACAGTATTATGCTAAGCTTTCGTTTCATATCCTTCTGAATAACTCAATCCATCTTCCTCCATATTTTCTATAAAGAAAATATATTGCATGACCTACCTCATTTTTGCAGGTAATGTAAGGGGATGGCATATCCTATATGGCCTTCATTTATTGCCATCTTCATAGAATCATAGAATCATAGAATGGCCTGGTTTGAAAAGGACCAAAATGATCATTTAGTTTCAACCCCCCTGCTATGTGCAGGGCCACCAACCACCAGACCAGGCTTCCCAGAGCCACATCCAGCCTGGCCTTGAATGCCTCCAGGGATGGGGCATCCACAACCTCCTTGGGCAACCTGTTCCAGTGTGTCACCACCCTCTGAGGGAAAAACTTCCTCCTAATATCTAACCTAATCGTTTTGGCTGAACTCTTTTAATAGTACTAAACTGGGGCAGCCAAAGGCCAGTAACTTACTCCTTATTTTGAAGACTCAAGAATGATTTAAATGAAGCATGGATTTTGTTCTGGCTTTGTCCACACATGGTAAAGTTTTATCCATGTGGATTGTGGTTCATCAAGCTGTTTAGAACAGCTAAACCCCTCCCCCTGTTGCCTTTGCTTACTAGGGCCTAACTTTGTGGTGCCACCCTTGTCTTACCTTAGGCTGCTGAACAGCAATCACAGTAAACATCTCTGCCAGGGAGATGTGTGCATCAGCTGCAAGTGTGTACCTGTGCTCTCTAGGTTTTCCAGGAAGAACCAAAGAGCATAAGAAATGAATGTAATACAACTCACTATGATATGCTATGAAAAAGGAACACAGTTTTATAAACAAAATCTCTGTACAGTTGGCTTTGCGCTTTCAGATCCACATACCCAGAAGCACCAAAATATGTCTGTCCAAATGGGCTGACCAAGATCATACAAAGGATGAGAACGTTCTCTGTTATATCTTCATTGTTTCTCTGAGTTCTTCTTGATTGGCACCCTGAACTGACATTAGATTTGCTTTTTCTAATCTCTGGGAGGAGGTGATGTTTGGGATTCAGTGCCTCACTGTATAAATACAATATGTTGTATTTATTTGGGTATTTTATGTCTGTGGACTTGTTCTTCATCTTGTCTGATGCTCTATCTTTAGGTCATCTTGTTCCTTTTCAGTACGTGTTCTGCTGCTGCTTCTGTTGCTTTCACACACATATGTACACACACTGCCACCCACACTCTGTCAATACCATTTTTAATATCTGTTAGAAATCACTGCAAGAGAACCAAATAGTTCCTCCTTCTTCTCTGAACACTTTGTTCCTCAAATGCAAGCCTCACTTTTTATTTCCATTTCTGCTGTAGCAAATGGAATATTGTAAGCATGTCCCAGTAAGAACCCCCTATTTACTCTCTGACTTTAGAATCTTGCCCTGTTCCAATGGGTCATTAGTGGAACAAAGCCAGGAGGAGATTCAATTGTTTGTGCAAGTCTGAAAGGCCAGTGTTTCAAAACTGCAGAGTGTGCTATTAACAAGGATGAATCCTTTGGTAGTGCATTCTTTCTACTGCAAAATACTTGCTGTGTGGAACCTAAGACCCTTATTACAAATTCATGAATGATTTTAATCCATTCTGGCAGCTTTCATAAGCATTGAAGTCATCTGGAAGCAAAAAAGATCATTTGTTTGTGCAAAATAATACAGCTAAGCTCATATTTGATCTTGCTCTCTAGTGAGAGAGGAATACTTAAACTTTAAAAAAAAATTAATCAAGATAGGTTTCTACTGTGTTAGATTTAACAAATGTATTTAGAAGTCATATTCTATAAGACATAATAACTCAATGCAGAGCATCAACAAAAGAAAAAAAGGATATCTTGGGAGGAGGCCCTCGATGTGCTAGAGGTGATTTAAAATTATGTAAAACTTAACTACCAGTTGTCAGAAAGTAACTAAAAGGATAATCTGACTATCAAGACCTTATTTCTCTCATCATCATTTTTAAACACTTTCCCCAAAATGTGACTTTCCCTTTGAGTGCTCTTAACCTTGAGGCACTGTTTGTTGCAGAGACAAAACTGTCAGAAAGGAAATCATATTTGAGGGCGAACAGCTTTTATTTCCCTGGGGCGCTATGGTGCAAAACAATAGCAGCAGTCAACAAGTAGCATTTATTGTGGTAAATGCTTGAAGAAGTATCCAACAGCTGTTTTTAGTACAATTTTCATAATATTATTTTTCCCAGTAAGCACCTGTTGTAGAAACAAACGAGATGTTCTGTGATCACAAGTCAGAGCCAAAGTTTGCGTGGGAGAGGATGCATTGAAATGAGTGGTATTCCAGAGCTATTGTGATTCTTTAATGCAGTCAACTCTGATGTAAGTCCAAAACAAAAGATTCGACTTTTAAAATCCCAACTTTTATTTCTATAGAACACTAAGCACGGCTGAGCTTTAGTTAAGGCTCGTAAATGCTATGAAGTCTCTAACTTCTATCAGTAGAACAAGTTTGTCCCACTTGCTCAGATTTGCAAAAGGAACTCATGTAAGGAAAGCTTGTAATTCATCTCTCTTTCCAATCTGTCACGAAGAAATTACAGTTTAACTTCTTGCTTCGCCACTGAATAATCAGAATTAGGCAACTTTTCTCTCTATTCACTCATGAATAATTTGTGTTGAGTGGTACCAAAGAACAGTGTAATGAAATCACCCCCAGGCAACCAAAGATTCTGAGGAAATTAAGCCAGTTCATAAACTCCATCTAGACAAGAAAAGAAGAAAGAGAAAAGGGGTAAGGAAAGGAAGAAACTGAGAAAAAGAAGAAAAAGAGGAAAAGAAAACAAAAAAAAAAAAAAAAAAAGAAGGAAAAAAAGCAAAAGAGATTCAGGCCTGAAACAGAGCAGCAAGCCAGGGCATATTTAGGTTGGTTTATATTTATTTACAAACGTTGGTAGCAGATGGTTACCAACATTTCATCATTATGTCTGTTTAAGCAAACTTAAAAGCTGTAAGGAACAGCACAATTTATATAGCAACTCGCCTTCGTTAGCCCACTCTTAACTTGCGTTACCCAGAACACATCCCATTACAATTCATCACGCAGCTAAGTAGCTAAAAAAAGGAAATAGATGCAAGTATAAAACCAAGAAAAGTGGCATAGTTGTCCAGAACTAGAGATGGGTTGTTTCTCCACCGTGGACGCCTGCTTTGACTGATGGTTCTGTACACAAAGGAACATTTTCAGAAGATTTCTTCCTCTCCCAAATATGGAGTGTGCCTTGGTTATTATATCTTATAGAGGCTATAGAAGCAGACGCTACCTGAGGAGATAGAGACCTAATTTATCTCACTGCTCTCTTTGTAAAGGAGCATATTTAGCAGACAAACTGAGCTAGGCCGCTCTTTTCCCACATTACCCTTTTATTTCCATGCAACACACTAGCTGCCTGAGATAAGGTGACGACTGACAGATGATGGTGGCTAGTCAAATGGATGCCTGCCATAAATATTTGTTGAAAATGCTGTGTGAAGAAAATAAAATAAATAGAAATGGGAGTCTCAAGTGAATTTCCCCAAAAGAATGCCTCACATCTAGGAGTTGTCATACTGGACAGATAATAGTTTTTGTTTAACTTCCTCTGAAACAGTTTGATTCAGCTGGGCTCCACTCTCTCCTGAATATCTGATTCACTCAGAAATTCAAGAAGAGAGATTATATTTTCATGGGCAGCTGGAAGGAACTGCTTGTGATACTAAAGTGGAGATGGAAGAAAACATCAATTAAATCACCAGAAATGGGATGAGCAATATAATGAGCAAACAGTGATTTAAAAATGGAAACATGAATGTTTGCTCTGTAAATATTTAGACTGGAGCTGAATTTCCTGTTCCTGTTCTAAGTAGTGGCAAGGGACAGGGTCATCACTTGTTAAAAAGGATATCGCTATGGGTGGTCCAGAGATCTGGATATCACTACCACTTCCTTGTCTGACTCAGCCTCGCAGTCTGCCTGGGTACAGAAACCTCTGTTCAGCAAGAGCCCAAAGCATGTGTCTATGTGTGTGAGCCTATCTCTGAAAAAGAATTACAGACTATATACTTATAAATCAAAAGAATTACCGAATACACTCTTTTGTTCCTTGCTGGGAAAATCCTATGTACAGTGGCAAAGTAACCTCATAAAAAGAAAGTGGAGTCTTAAGTGAAAGGGGATTTAAAATATGCTGATTTGACTGATTACATTAAAAATAATAAGCAGGAAAGAAACCACGTCCTATCTCATTTGTATGTAGTAAATGCTCAAAACAACTTTTATGAGTGAGCATTGACTTAATTAGAAGTGGCGTGCTTTCAAAATATTCTTTCTACATGATTCGACACATCACACAGCAAGTTTCACTTAAGACTAAGATATGCATATTTAGATGCAATGCTTGTAGGCTACAAGCCTGCTATATTTATTCACTGAGGACCTGCGTCAGGAGTTATGCGGGCCCTAGCTTACACATTAGCCCAATGCATGAGCATTTCCATGCCAAGGTCTAAACGATGCTCTCATTCCCTCATTGTTTCTGCACCACCCTTGGGCGGTGGAGCACAGAGCTGGCTGCGCTCTGCTTGCTGCAACCCATCCTCGTGCCACCCATGTTAGCCCTAGCACATGCAGGGTGGCAGAGATGGGGACAGAGATGCATGGCTGACAGCACCTTGGTTTGTCTCTGCCCTCACTGCCAATCAGCCCAGTCCTAGAAACAGATGGACACTAAGGCAGTTTGGGGCTTGGAAGCAGTGCCAGGCTGAAACTACCAGCCTGAAGAGTGGATGATGGATGGGGGCAGACTAGGAACTGGCTGGGAGCCCTGAATCTCTCTGCAGTTTCAACATCACTGCACTGGAGCAGACTTTGGCAGCATCCAGTGGGCACTGAATCATCCTGCTCAGCTGGGCTGGGGCTGCCCTGCCAAGGGACTGTGCCCAGCTGGGATTGGGGCAAGCTCTGGGGCTGGGGATGCTCCTGGTTCCCTAGTGCAGCCACAGCCACCTGCTGAAGGCAGATGCATATGGTTCAAGCCCAAGAAACAGGCAGATTCATTGGACCCCGGGTCAGCAGATTTATGGAGTTGATGTTTTCCCCTTTGTGCCATAGAGTGGAGCTGGAGCCCTTCCATCCCTTGGGAAGCAGAAAGGGCATGGCTGGTGGTGAATGCAACCACTGCCGTTGGACTCATCTTAAAAGTCGCTAGTAATGACATATTTAGGCTACAGCAGCTCACATTCTCATTAGTGATGCTGCTTCTGGAGAGGAATGCTGAGTAGTAATCATTATTATTGCTTTAGCAGATTGTATCTGTGCACTGCTGCCACCTGCCACTCTCTGTACCACGCTGCAGAAGCAGCCCTGGCTTTAAATCCTAGTGGGTGACCTTATTATCAGCTCTACGTTTTCAAAACCCGCAGGAGGCTGGCCCCAAATTATACAACTTGACTTAGAAATAAATACATTGGAGGAGGCTTCCTTTTCATTGCAGCTAAGCTCCCAGGTCTTTAGCATCCACACAGGTCTTTTTTCATTATTCTCTCTGTAGCAGGCTAAGATTTTAGGTGAGGGGAAGAAGAAGGAAGAGGAGAGGGAAGTGCAGAAGGAAAGGAGGGAAAGGAAGAGGCAGGAAAAAAGAACAGCGAGCAAACAAGGAGAAAAGGAGAAAAAGAATTCTTGCAAAACCACATCAGGAACTGTAATTTGAAGATAAGTAGTAGGTACGATGTTGCACATATATGCAGAGATAATGGCACCACCAAAACTTGGTTTACTAAAATAAAGTGAAAAGCAGAGTATGTTAACATGTACCCACCGACAGCTTACCAGCTGAACATTTCTCATGTATAGCCACACCATTTCCTTCCCATAAATTGCCCAGTGTGAATTGGTGAAGATGAGTTTTCTTGTCCTCTCATGATTCCTGGGCTCTAACCCACAGCAGCCCAGCCGATGGACCACCTGAGTGCTGAAGTTCAGTTTATTTTTTGAAGTGAGAGTGCTGGGATTTCAGGCTTGAGTGCTCTCTCTTACTTTCTAAGCTGTTGGAAATGTGGTGGTGAAGGACAGAGTAATTCAGGGTGTCTGACTTCCCTTGCTAACTGAGTGTCACAGAGATAAATCAGAAGAGTATGTATCAGAAGGGGAGTTAAGTTAGAGGGGTACGCAGAAGTAATTGCTTGGATGGCACTACATACAGAAGTGCAATATGACTGTGGTGGAAGCACAGTGCTTTGGGTGGGTGGCCAGCTGCTCCGAGGCCTATCCAGGCAGTCACCTGGGCCAGCACCAAAGACAGCATTGTTCTGGGTTGTTTGAAAGGATCCTTATGCTGCATAAATCCCTGCATTCAATAGAGATGCAGAAGTTTACACCATGGCAAGTCTGGCCGTAATTTTAATTTATAATTCAAACTCTTTGTCTCAAATGTGGAGAAGTTGACTCCAAAATGTGATTCTACACACTGTGAACAGTGTCATTTAAATGCAAACTGTGCCTTGGCCGTGGTCAAAGGTTTGTGGTATGCATTGTTTCCATTTTAAGTATGTGTAGAAAGAATGAAATTTGTAGCTGAAAGCCTGATAATGCAGTTATCCTTGTTCAATTTTTCAGCACCATCTGTTCTTTCCAAGTAAGAATTCCTGACAAATCATATGAGCAAAAACTTACTTTATTTCTCCATGCAGCAGACGAACCATTAGAGTTACGGAAATCTGGTTGGGCAAAGAAATATGTTTATAAAATGATTGGTTTAAGTCTTTGTTGTCTGAGAAAATGACTTTTTAATGT
The DNA here is from genome assembly GCF_016699485.2 of Gallus gallus. Taxonomy (NCBI): domain Eukaryota; kingdom Metazoa; phylum Chordata; class Aves; order Galliformes; family Phasianidae; genus Gallus; species Gallus gallus. The sequence goes on along the minus strand of NC_052532.1, from coordinate 121,938,555 downwards.
ACTGACAGCTGTCTCCCTCTGGCATGTTTTCAGTTTAACAGTTTATGTTGGAACCAGATCATTTGTTTCATAACTGGCTGCCGCATAACAAACAGCACTTTTAAATCTCCAATCAGCCCACGTATCACATAAATGCTAGCTGTCCCTGTTGGGATACCTTCTCAATCACTACTTTTTCTTAATCGTGCCTGAAAAATACGTAAATAATATGGCCACATCATAATCCTCTTTTAAGTCACACAGATAAAAACGTGACTTGCCTGAAACATTTAGGTGTTTTAATAGGTTGTCATAGTTGAGAGTTGAGGCAGCAACCCAGCACATTAATGCATACTTATTTATTTGCTAAAATAGTTCTACAGCGCTTATTTAAATCCAATCTAGAAAACAAATGTTATTTTCTGTTCCCTAGAGCCTGTTTTTAAAACCCACTGTGCTGGGCATGATGCAGTCCGCATGCTCACAGGCTCCGCCAGGGGTTCATTTAGCTGTCTTCAGACCTCACTTTCAGATGCAAGAGCACTGGGCTTCGTCTCTCTCCATCTGTGTCCAGCGGTGTCCAGCTGGATGCAGGCTGGCTTTGTGTGGGCAAGGACAAAGCTCTGCGTGGAGTCTGATATGAGCCTTCCCATCCTCTGTGCACCATGCAGGACATCTTCACCACCGCTTTGGAGCAGCACCCGTACCTTCGGTTGAGAACTGCAGCCTGAACCCAGAAATCAATTTGTAGTAGGTGCATCTGGAAGTGGCACAGCGGGAAGTTTTCTTCATTTCCATCTAAAATGGTTGTTGCTAACCAAACAGTGAACGATACCCATCCCTGGTGTATTTCTGTGGCGCGTTCTGTGTCTGTGATCTGTCCTTAGGCTATGTGCACTCTGAACTGGAACATTTATTTTGTGTCAAAATAATGTGCTTACGGATCACGTAAGAACAAAATAAACGTTAAAAACTTTGCAAGCTTTACACCGCCAATGAATAGATGCACAAGGAAAGAAAAATAAAAACTTCCTGCAGAAATACGTTATCCAGATAAAACATCTGCAGAGGAAAATGTGTCTGGATGATGCCTTTTAAAATGAAAAATAAAGAAGCCCCATTAAATAAGCAAGCATTTGCTGGCAGGCTGCCTGAAGCTGCAGCCGTAGGTTGGAAGGTGTCTTCTGACCTCTGGCCTCAAGGATTTTCCCCATGATCTCTGACAGTACAACACTATAGGACACAGTGTGGCAGGAATGTGAAATCTGGAGCTGCATGGGCAGCATTTCCAAGTTTATATTGACAGGAGATTGTATGGCTTCCTTTTCTTATGGTGACTGGGGAATCTAAATTAACCCTGATTCAGGCTAAGGTTTGGATATCGTGTCTGCATTGGACCCTGGCTGATCCCATTTAACACAGTATTCACTGGAGCTGGCCACAACCCTAGCGCAGATTGCTCCATTTTGAGCTGTTGCTGTGTTTTAGGGAAAAAAAAAGGAGGGCTGTTTCAGTAGAAGGGATGATGTGCCTTCAGTAGAAGGCATTCAGGCACGGAATTTGTCATGTCAAATTAGGCTGACCTTCAGTGGCAACTAAATCTTCATGGTCAGAAGGGAAGTTGTGGGGCTTGTGTGAATATCTTGGATGATCCAGTTCCAGCTTGGAGGAATACTAAACAGGGGAAGTACATTTGCCTTTACCATTTCATCTGTCTGCCTCTTTTCTTTACATAACCTTAGAAAGGTCCGCTCATTCTGGAATGTGAGAAGCTTGCATGTATCATATGCTACCTACGTTACATATTTTTCAGACATCTCCTATTGCTGAAAGTCGGGGAGAACCTACCTTTAAGCTATTTAAACTGAAGCTGATCTTTATGCCTGCAGGTACCTGAGTGGAGGAGACGAAGGAGGCCAGTTCACGTTTGGTTCCTGTTCTGATTCAAGTCACATCGCTCTGGAGTGCTCCCAGATTTGGTAACAGAGGTAAACCTGAGGGAATCTTCAGTTCTAAACACTTTTGTTGTGAAGTCCCAGCTCTCAGGTGCAAGTGGAAGACTTAGTCCCCAGACCAGACTGAATAGAAAGATCTCAAATCTGGGTCAGTCTTGCTCCCCCTCTGACTGCAGAAGCTCGTAGTCGTGGAAAGCAAGCAAAGCAGTCATGTCTGCCCTTGTATTCAGTTTTTGGGAGCCAAAAATTCCCCAAGTTCTGGAGCTGCCGTCACAATGGCATTCAAGATGAGTTTTTCTCCAGGTGCAGCAGAGGATAGCGGTAGCTCTCCTGGGTGCAAACAGCGCAGAGGAGAAAAGCTGGAATTACTGCAATAGTAGAAACAAAATATTAATCGTTCTGAACATAGATTTCTTAGCAGTGTTTATTAAAAAAAAAAAAAAAAAAAACAGCTAAATTCTGTCTTTTAAATTGTCGACACTCTTCCAAGATACTCTCAGCTCTGAAGTGTGTCCTACAGTATATTTTTTGCAGCAATTCAGACAGCAGTGAAGTGTCAGGAATGCTACATCAGGTGTGTGTGGATATGTAATAGCATTCATGGGCTCCTGTGATGACACAAGCTTTGTCGAAGCTCTCTGACTATAACAGATCTCAAATAAGTGATTGTTCTGAATAAATTGTCTACACCATTGTTTTCCTACTGCAAACAGAACAGAGCCATTTTTAAACAGGCTGCATAAAAATGACACGGAATTCACTGTGTGAAAGGAAAGGACAATTTCAATTATATCTTCCCTGCTATTTTCTGAACACTTCTTACAATTTTTTATTTTATTTTTTTTTACTGTGCAATTCTTTTGGTTCATAAACAGACGAGGCTTTGGAAAGTGTCGCCTCCCACTAATAAACATGGAAGTTGCACACAGTCATTTGCTTAATGTTGTGGAACAAGGAGTCTCTTATACAGCTACACAAGGGGCAGAGCTTGGGAAAACTTTGATATGGCATTCCTCCAAGCCGCAGCTGAAGAGGGCTGTGCTTTTGTTTCTTAGATTTCAGATGCTAATTGCAGCAGAATACTTGTCCAGCGCATTAGTGAAAGCCTTCAATAAGACAGAAGTGCCGCAGCAGTCAATATTCATGGGTCAGTGATGAGCTGAAGCCTTAGTATTTTGCCAGTGCTGTCTTCCTCTTGGGCCCTTGCAGTGGGCTTGTGACCTCTCACAGTCATTCCAGACTCCGTGTCCAATTTTGTAACAGAGTGGCTGTCAATCCGATGCAGATGATAGTGGCTTGTCTCCTGAAACTCGCACTGCAGCTTCAGCCGAATGCGGCATTTTTGCTGTCTTGGGTCATGATTTACAGAAGGTTTACAGGATATTTTACTTTGGAGGGAGCAGAGCAACGGCAGCGTAGCAGCGGAGTGCTGGGCAGCGTGCCCAAGAGGAGCAGCCTTTGGACAGGCCCTGCTTTGCAAGGCACTCCCTTCCAAATGCACTGATGCTTTGGGAATGTCATGGTCCACTGCTCCTCCTGGCAGCGCATCCCTCAGCCTGCTCACCCCGCTACCCTGCACTCGGGGCTGCCCATAACCCCAGAACAACTCAGGCCAAGAGGGAGATGTCAGCAGCCTCCAGCTAGAAGGCAAAGCATTCATCTCTGCTGCATCTCTTCTGCCAACTTCAAACCCTGGCTGAGACCTCAGGGCATGGCCACCCAACCCAGGGCACTCAGGGAATGGGCACCTCTGGGGCTGGAGAAGGTCCTCACCCCGTGTCAAGTCCTCCCTTCATGTAGTACTTTGAGACCAAAAAGGTACTTACCTAATAGGGCACATAAGAAATAAGAGAAATTTCCTGTCAAAAGCCCTCTGTTTTAAACAGCAGTGTCAGCTGAAATGGGCGTATTTTTTAATTTAGCTTTCATACTACATCAATTCCAGATGGTCACATTTTCCCCGTGGTAATATTTACCAACGCAATCCTTAGCTGAATTCACATCACTCTTAGATAGCTGGAAACATACCATAAGTATTAGGTGTGTAGTGGAAATGAAGATCTAGAGAAAACAGCGGCCTCACCCTTGAAAATGACAGTATTTTCCTGTTGAGAAAATCAGCCAGACTATCTTATAGTGTCATTCTCAAACCCGCTGCAGTGATCAGCTTCCTCTTTAAAAGCCTCCAAGTGCCCTCATCACATCAGTGGTGGATTCTGATTTTTGCTGTTGTTTAATTACAGCAATTAAAGCACGAGGACAACATTTCCATCAGGAGCCGTCAATGGGGGACCCGCAGTTAAGGTGGGGCGAGAAGAAGATGAGCTCATTGCTCCTTGCTTTGCTTCTGCCATCCCACCCCGCGCTGGGCAGCGCTGTGAGCTCCTGTTCTGCCCGGAGGGGTTTTGTGTTCCCGAGATGCCCACCGCTGTTTCATGTTCTTTTCAGGAAGAGTTCTGTGCTTTACTGTGAGAACAAAATGCCATCTAGCGGTCGGATTTTCATCTCACAGCCTTGAGCTCGCTTTTCTGAGCAGCTTGGGGATGCTAAATAACTAACGCAGCATTTTCAGTTTCCATTATAAACCCAGGTCCTCCAGTAATACCCGAAAGCTTTTAAAGTGAAATGGTCTACTTTTAATCATAGCCCAGAAACCGGCATTTGGAGATCATAATCATTTATGAATTTATGAAAGGAAAATGCTGATATATGCGATTTATTTCTCCGAAGCCGAGCAAACATATTAATTTTGCAAAGTGTAATGATTTTGTGCAACTGCTTGGAAAAAGGTAGTGCAAGCATTATTCAGGGGAATGTCTGTGATTCCCATAATTTAGGTTGATATAAATAGCTTTTAGGACTGCCTCATCTGTTTTCCACATTTCCTTATTTCTCACCCTCAGGTACAAAGCCGAGTGATAAGAATACCAACATGCAAAATCTGATTGGAGTCCAAAGCTTACAGAATTCGGGTGCACTTAGATGTGGATTTTGCCCCCCTTGGTTATTCAAGAATTACCTGTGAAATTAAGAGTCAAACTATTGCTTTTGATAGACTATTCCCAATGACCGGCTATGCTGTGTGCAACATAAAGATCCACTTAGAATCACAGAATATCCCGAACTGGAAGAGACGCACCGTGATCATTGAGTCCAACTTCTGGCCCCACACAGAACCACCCAAAAACCAAACCCTATGCCTGAGAGTGTTATCAAGATGTTTCTTGAACTCTGCCAAGCTCAGTGCCATGAATGCTTCCCTGGGGAACCTGTTCTAGAGCCTGACCACTCTCTGGTGAAGAGCTTTATCTTGCCATCCAACCTGACCTTCTCCTGAACCTCCACTTCCCTTAGTCCAGCCTCTTCAGGAAATAATGGGAAAGTCAAGAGTGTGGTGGCAGAAATATGTTAGCAGTGGAGGATAACTGCCATCAAGGTTCCCTTGCTGGGTCTGCCCCACATACTTTGGTAGAGGGCACATTATAGGTGGGGCAGCAAAGCCCTGAGTATTTTGGAAAGAGCTGCAGCTCCTGGACCAGCTCAGAGGTGAAAGCAAAAAAGTGGATATGGAGCTGTTCTACCTCCCACCCATTTGGGGCTGCTTTCAGAAATCAGTGCCTGCATCTGTAGGACCTGCTCTCTGTGGATTACTGTGTGCTGCCTGCCTGCAGGCTCTGGACATCTTTGCTGTATTGGCTCACAGCATGCTGACTGTGGCTGTACATCTATACTCACAAACTATGTGAGTCCCTCATCCCTGATTGCATGCATAGCCCCTGTGCTGCTCCATGCTTGCTGATCAGTCCATCGGGTTTGTGGGCCCAGGCACACTAAGTGTCTACCCCTAAGTTTCTCCCTGAGCCGTGTTTTGATGCTCCCCAGGAGCAATGTCCAGGCCAGCCCCATAGAAGCTTCACTCGGCAGGTGTTGCCATGTCCAAGCTGGTGTCAGTTTGTGAAAGAGTGCAATACAGCAAAGGTGTGAGTCCAAGCATGGGATACAGGGAAAATAAAGCTTCTGTACCACTGCCAATTGATTTTAATTTTTGGCAACAGAGAGGCTTTTATTCTCACTGCATCAAAATGAGGGCTTAATAGTTCATTTAAGTACCTCTTTGCCTTTCTTTTCACTCTGCACTGCAGCTGGCATGCCCAAGAAAGCCAGCTTGCTCTGAACACACATTAAACATCAGCCAACGTCTGTAAAACAGAAGTGGCACGTTGCTGTTTCACAGCCAGAAGCCACTGGGATGGCAGAAGAAAGCCAGGGAGGGGGGGTTATGTTCCTGTCCCACCCAGCATATCCTACCTGCAGCAGCAGAGGCACAGCAGTTTGTGCCCTGGGCTCAGACCTGCCCAAATGGATGGAGCTGAGCAAAAGGGCAGCTGCCAGAGCTCATCACTGAGCTGAAAGCAACCCGCTTCCTTACAGCTGCTTCTGCCAGCACAGGCAGGATTTCTCTCCATCCACACATTTATTTTGAAAATTTAAGCATGCAATCATGAAATTCTGCACCAAATGTTGTCTTTTTTTATTTCTGTCCCATTTTTTTTTTAATCATCTGTGATGCTGATTGACATTAAGAACATAAAAAGAGCAGGGAAAAATTCAATGAAAGTGATTCATTTCCCTCCTCCATCCATCTGCCAGCAATGACAAGCAGCAAATAGAGCAGCACCGCATCCTGCCCCGGGTCAGGTCAGCACCACACTCTGCAGCAGAGTCAGCATGATCAGGAACCAAAATATCTGTAAATGTCAGGTGTGCCTTGCACAGACGGCAGAGGTGAAAGGAGCCCCTGTGCTCAGGCACTCTGCTCTTCTGTATAAACAGGATACGGAGATGTTCTCTGCAGCTGGATGACAGCCAGCTCAGAAAGACACAGTTTCATTTTAAGAGCCTGTGCAATTCCCCTGGTAAAGCATTCCAGATGCTGCTTCCCTTACTTGAAGGAAACTGCGTCCTGTGTGGAGGCTGAGTTTACATACACAGAGTTATGCTTTCAGCTAGCAAGCATTGGTCAGCTGCTGCCTGCAGGATGGAGAACCAGGGCTGGAAGCAGCTCTCAGTGGGAGAAGAGGGGGGACCTGTGCTTGTTGCTCCCCTATCAGCCCCAAACAGAGCCAATGCACAGCACTAGCCAGTGCTGGCAATGAGCTGCGACCATATTAACGTCCACCTCCTCTCCATTCCTCATGAATTCGTGGCTGCAAAAGCAACCGCAGTGCCAACATTTTTTCACCTGTCTATCTAAAATGATTGTAAGATACTTTCAGGAACACAGTGAAGGACTTAGTGCCTCTACATGCTGAATAACTTGATCCCTCTGCATCACAGGAATCCCCTTCCCATTCTGCATCATAGTTTGTGCTCCCCCTGTGAATTCCCTCCCTTCTACAACCTCCCTGTACACAGGTTATTCTAGCAACAGTGTGACAACTGCTGCATACAGAGATGAGACCATTTTCCTGTCCGAGCCCTCTTTATTGTGTTGATTTTTCCATGCTATGATCACCAAGCCCTTCCCAGCTCATTGCTCTCTGTGACCAGCAGTCCACATCCTCAGCTGGCACAGGTCTGTGGGTGTGTTTCCAACAGGATTGCTGAGAAGTCCTCAAAAGAACTGGCTGTGCCTGCAGGCTGTGGGCACAGGTGATCTAATTGATCAAGTCAGATGTTCCTCCTGAAGTTGAAGTTTCTGCTGCTCTCTGAATCCCAATAATCCTTCCCTGATTACCAGTTCAAACTTAACTGGAGTGTCCTTCTCTGGAGATATTCAAGCCCCTCTGGACATTCTCCTCTGCAGCCTACTTAGGGAACCTGCTTTAGCAGGGGGTTGGACTCAATGATCTCCAGAGGTCCCTTCCAGCCCCTACAGTCCGATTATTATGTGATGTTATGAATAATTACATGACCCGTATTTAGTTGCCTAGGAAGCATTTAGCAGCCCCAAATCAGAGAGAAGTACTTAAATCTGGGTGCCACCAGGGCATAGCAGCATGGAGAACTGCCAGGCTCTGGCAACCAGCCACCAACCACCATGCCTAAGGTGGATTCCTGCGGCAAAATAATCACCTGAATACAGTGGCTGAGCTTTTACCAGAGCCAGCTCTTGTCACAGTTCAGTTTGTAGAGCTGATTACAATTATTCTGCAGCTCTAACAATGTGGATGATGTGAATAAGAGACAGCCACAGCATCTCAGTAACTCAGTGTGAAAAGACACTTGCAGAAAGATAAAAGATTAATTGAAAACTCACAAGGTCCTCATCACCCTCCCAGGCCAGAACTTGCCTCTTGTTCCCACTAGCTGTACTTCCTGATAAATAGCCATTAAAAACTAGTTTTCAGGCTATATGGCCAAGTGAAATTGAAGATGTTTATTTGAAAAAGAAAAAGAAAAAAACTCAATAATCTTTATCTGCAGTATTTCATAACTACCAAATGTGGGAACAGTGCTAAGAATTGGGAAAAAAACCCACCTTTATTTCAATTTACTTTATGTTCTGAAGAAAAAAACCTGACAATTTAGAATATCAAATAGACATCCACTTGCCTGCCTTCAACTCGAAGGTATCGGAAGATATTACCCTGTCAGTTCCACTCAGACCCAACAAGAAGGGATTGCCTCTTGCAGTATCTGCTCACAGTCTAGGCTAATCCTTCTGTAGCACTTGTCTGTTAATATTTAACAGGCTCCAACGTGCTCAGATTCAGTAGCCAAAACCCTCGCTTATGAAGTAATCCTGTGGTAGGATTCCTATTTACTTTCTAAGATTTGATCTTTGCCTTTGTGAAATATTTTTGATTGCTTAGAAATTCTGACATGACCTTGATAGATCTCCAATAAAGCATTACTGCAGAAGTGACAAGTTAATTTCATAGTGCAAAATATGAGGACAGGACAGCAGTAATATATTTTCGGTAGAATTTAGTCAGTAATATGCAATAATATTTCTACTAATATCAACATAATTTTGTCTCTTCAGTTAGTATTAACTTCTTTAATTTGCAGTTATTCAGTTATTTTGTGTGTATTTAATTATTGCATTCCCATAAGTGCTATATTAAATATAATATATATTTATCTATAAATAAAATATTATCCATATTCAACAATTAAGGGAAAGCAGCACTGTTAGTATTGTAAATAATTGAACAGTAGAATTTATTTCTTACAATAAGCCATGAACTAAAGCTTAGGTAAAGAAAGTCTCAGGCTCACTTCCTAATTTTGGATAGACTTAAACAGTGTATTTCTATCAAGCACGTCATCTTTATTAATTCTCAGCCATCCATTGTAAAAATGGTAATCTCAGTAAATTCACTTGATAATACTGTAGAATCCCCTGCACATGCTACAGCATAGGAATTGCTTAGTATTCAAAATGAAAAAACAAAAGCAAATTGCTCTGCTCTTCAGTGCATGTTTTTCAAAAACAAAAGATGTTTTAGTTTATCTCTTTGTCATTTGTGTCCTATGTTAAAAAAGAAAGGCTAATTAACTATGCGAGACATCTGTCTATAGGCTTTTTATGGAACCAACGCCTGTGAAATCTGTTTCCCTACTCTGTACCATGGCTTTTTGCCAATTTCGGAAGTGAATGAATTGAAGAGACAATGTAGATACACCTAAATTACCTTAAGAGCAATAGGAAAAAGACTTCAGTGCGAGAATACATTCCCCAGCCTACTACTGACAGGGAGGGTGACTTATCAGTATAGCCCCTAAGATGGAGGACACTCACAATGCTTGCATGTTATTTCTCTTCTTCTACCCTCCTGTCTTCCACCCATGGCGTTTATGGACCTTGCACAAGGTCGGAGAGGTGAGGTTCCCGTTGCAGGAAAATTGGGCAACAGAAAAAGAAATGTGCTAGATTACTTTGGTTCTGAGGCCTTCCTTACCGCCACTGCTGCCAGCTGCTGCCATAGTCCCACCTGTTGGAAACCCACGTCACTTGAGGATCCTGTCTGATAGCTGTCACTATCAAGGACTACCTTCATCCAAGGAAGACAAGCGAGATGTGAAGTGCCCTCAGGAAGATGCATGGTATAATCAAGAAGGGGAAAACAGCAGTGGAAAGCTTAAATTGCTCAGAACGTACCTGGTGCTGCAGAGAGGCTCTTGGGGCCAACTGAGTCTGGATTCGAGTCCAGGAGACCACTAGCAAGGATGTAGCAGTGTTAGCAGTGGATTGGTAACAACATCACTGAAGCAGCACATGCCAAGGATGAAAAGACGGCTTATATTATGCCTGGAGCTGAATTGGCACAACGAGCAGCACAGTGCACTGCAGTGGGGTGTGAAAATCAGCAGCCTAATGCTGGGATAAGATGGTTATCACGTTAGAGGAGGTGTGAGTTTGAGGAAACTGGATTTTCCTTTCAACCTGACAATAAGCGGTAGCCTTCTTTCAAAGCATCTTTCCCACATCACCCTCTCTTTCCTCATTTAGCTGAATTAGTAGCATTTTTTGAAGCAAAATCAGTCAATTTAGGAAAAATACAAACACCACTGGCAGCTGACACTTGAATCTCAATAGCTGTGCAAAGGTTGCTCAGTAAGAGCAGATATTATATTGCTCATTATTCTTCCATGCCCTGGATCCCTGATCCATTCACGAGGGCAAAAGTTATTTAATACACTAACTAGAACCTCTGCCAGGTTTTGGACTGATATGATTTGTGGCCAATGAACTCTCATAGTCCATCATTAAGTTCCCTAATAGGTTCTTTAACAAGCTGCTGTGGAGGAAACTTGCCAAGTCTGAACGATTTTTGCTCAGGGCTTTTCCGTATGCTTCTAAAGCCCTGGATGAAGCCTAAAAGGTTAACAGAAAGACCTCACAAAATACTTTTTATTTCTCAGTCGACACCCTTTGCATGGAATCTCCCTGGTTTACCTGTGCCCCCTTGCTCGATGAAGCTATCAAAATGTAAGGTCCAGATGATTTGAAATAACTCATGATAGAAGATACTATGCACTAAAATTATGAATTGAGGTTAAAAAAAAAATGCTGCTAGCTACAGTGGTGAATTTCCCAACTTGACTGAAGCTATTTATTTTCTTCTAAATTAGTCTTTGGTTATTAAACCTTTTTGATATCAGATTGAGGATTGCAATATTTCTGCATTGAAGTAAGGCAAACTTACTTCTTGCTACTATAGCTGGAGGCAAAATATGGAGGATGTGAGTAATTACAGAAGTAAATACTTTTCTAGAAACTTTTTCTAGAAATAAAGAGCTATTCCCAAAGTGATATTTGAATAGATGTCTCACTAGAAGTGATAGCAGCAATAATTAGAGGAAACCAAGGTTTCCAAGGGGGAGAGTCATTTGTAGTCTATCTCTTTCTCCTAAGAGAGTTCCTGTAGCTCTGGTCACATCATGAAGGGTTCCTTAGGCTGTGACTCACTGGGCCTTTACTGTTTAATGTCTGCCAGGATGAAGTCTTGCCTTGATAACATATAAACTTAAAAACAAAACAGAAAGTTTATTTTAGAAAAAGGAATGACTTATTTCATTTCAGAAATTGGAACTGGAAACAGAAGAGAAAAAAATCTCTGAAGTGCAATTCTCCATGGTGCTTAGCAATTAGAGTTGGTCCCACATCTCCGATAACCTGCGGACTTGACAGTGTGATCCCCCCACATGAAGGTGCATGCTCTCTGACTTTATTTTCTCTTCTTTTCCAACCAAAATAAAGTCTCCTCCCTATCAGCCTTGTCAGTCAGCAGGGTGCCTTAACAGTCTTTTCTTTGGTTTGACAGCATATCTTCAGTGCGTCTAGGCCCTTTCATCCCACCCAGCAGAGACCATTTGTGATTCTTCCATCCTCCCTCCTCAGCTGAGAGCCCCATGCTCCTCTCCCCTGCCCTGGAACAGTTCTGATACTCAAGCTACAAAGGCCTTAAATGAGACGTTTCCCAGTCTCAGGAGCTCCTGTGAACATAAACTGATGTTGCAGCCCTTACTGAGCAGCATATTTCTAGCTTAAAGAGTCTTCCTGCTATTCATATTCTTTTCAGAATTGCTACAGAGCTTTATAAACCCTGTGCTTTAAGGTTCACAGTGCTGATACCTGATTATACCCACCACTTCTGGCTCAGCAGTAATGCCAAGGCCACAGGTGACAAATTAATGACCAGGGTGACATACTTGGAACTGAAATCCTACTTTTCCAGCATGTCCCTTTTCTCCCTTCATCTTTTATAGTTTTTAGGCTTCTACTTACATTTTATAAATGGATAACACAAGCTCAGCTGCACTAGCTGGGCAGAGAAGGACTAGGGCTCTGTGGCACTGGAGATGTGTTTATGCATTGAAATTGCTGCCTGCTTCCAAAATCACTGCTGGGAAGCAAGTTCTCAGAGGTTCAAAGCCCTACACTGTCAGAACAGGGAGTCCCTTACATCAAGATAAGTGTGACCAACCGGTTGCGTGAGGTGATTCTGCCCCTCTATTCTGCTCTCATAAGATCCCACCTGGAGTACTGTGTCCAGTTCTGAGGCTCCCAACACAGGAAGGACATGGAGCTGTTGGAACAGGTCCAGAGGATGGCCACGAAGATGATCAGAGGGCTGAAGCACCTCCCCTGTGAGGACAGACTGAGGGAGTTGGGGCTCCTAAGCCTGGAGGAGAGAAGGCTCTGGGGTGACTTTACAGCAGCCTTCCAGTACCTGAAGGGGGCTGATGGGAAAACTGGGGAGAAAGTTTTTATAAGGACATGTAGCAACAGGACAAGGTGAAATGGTTTTAAACTGGAAGAAGGTAGATTTAGACTAGATATTAGGAAGAAGTTCTTTACTGTGGGTGTGGTGAGACACTGGAACAGGTTGCCCAGAGAGGTTGTGGATGCCCCCTCCCTAGAAGCATTCAAGGCCAGACTGAATGGAACTTTGAGCAACATGGTCTAGTGGGAGGTGTCCCCTCCTATAGCAGGGGGCTGGAACTAGATGATCTTGAGGGTCTCTTCCAACCCAAACCATTCCATGACCCTATAAGTCTTGCTGTCAATCTTGGCCCCACATAGGTAAGTTCTGGGCATGCAGAATTCCATACAAGGCATGCTCAAGGAACCAGGGTCTCTCTGAATGTGATGATACTCAGCTGCCATGAGAAACAGAAAGGCTTCTAGTTCTAACATGGCACTCACAAGAATCCTGCTGGAACAGCAAGTTCCTGGGGGCTTTCCAAAAACACAACAGTGGATATTGTTCATTCAGGTTACAGCTTACATTGAGCATATGCTATCTACCTCAAATCTTTCTCAACCTCTATCGCTGAGTATTCACCTTAATTGCCTTTAGCACCAACTGGTGCTCTGGGGAGAGGTTGGCACCTGCCTCCTTTTTGAAATTGTTTGATCCACAGAGATTAATAAGCAGGAAGAATGCTATATCCAGCAGATGCCTAGGAAAAGCTGAGGACAAGTTGTGCAAGTCCGGTGTCCCAGAACAAATTAGCCAAGAGGAGAGCAGCTGTGAAGTCAACTGATCTCACATTGTCAAGATGTCCCAGCAAGAGCTGCCAGGGAACACGGCAGCTGGAGAGCAGCAATCCAGCTTTATCCAGCATGGAGTAGATGAGATGGAAGAATATGCAGCTTTGGTGGGGGGTTAGAAGTCCACTTCTCAGGGGAGGAAAGAATTCACTCTGTCCTCAGTGAATAATTCAACTGAAGAGTTTTGCTTTGGGCAACTTGTGAAAGTAGCAGAGATTCATGTATAAAATTGTATTTCAGAAAGCTTTACCCATTAATTTAACATGGCCCAACTCAATTTCATCCTTCCTTATGCAATACAGTCCATCTCCTGCTTTGCTAGTCAGGACTGATGTATTCCTCTGTGGTGTGAAGTTTGCCAGCTTCATGCAGCAGGCCTCAGTAACTCTCTTCCATGGAAAAGCAAGAGGGGATCTTTAGAACTGCAAAGGAAGTCATACAAAATTTCCAGTATATTCAGCGGTTTCTTATTCATTCTGTGCTATGCACCATTCATCTGTGGATAAAGCTTTTATAAGGGCCACTTAAATATACGATTGTAATAAATATTCATAATTCCTTTCACAAGATTTTGAAAAATACACAGAGAACCAGCAAAGGTGTTTCAGCATTTCCTTTCTCTGTGTAGATATAATAATATAATACTTTGATATTAAAGTGTATGAAAAGCAAGGGTCAAAAGGGACTTCATAATCATGAGTATATAGCCATGCTATGTAATGCTTGTTCAAAATGGACTTTATAGCTTGCATATTGGAATGCAGAATACATGTGCAAATACATCAGGTAAACTGGAACTCGTTTGAAAAAATGTAATCTTTTTTTTTTTTAAACCAAGTTCAGCATATCATTGGCAAATATACTTTAAATACCTTAACTTCATTATTTTAATGCTGGGATTTTCAGTACCAGAATAGAAGAAGGCTCCTAGGAATCTACTGGAAGGGTAACTCTAGGGAAAGAATAATGGATTCTGTAAGATCCAGGACCTATTGCAGCTTTACAATTGCTGTGGGTGTTACCCTGTGACCTTGCTGCTCTTTGCATATAACTTCAGTGTTGAGTGTTGGCAGGCTGGTGAGGTCTGTGAGCTTGATGTGTTCCAGAGGTGGAGGAGTGGAACTTTGGAGAAAAGAAAGTTTCAGTAAAAGTGGTCCGGCCATTTTCAGGACAGATATTAGAGAATACACTCCTGGGAATACAGTGTAATGACAGAATTAAGTCTTTCATCCTATTTATCTTAACTACAAGCAAGTTCAGAGGTGGTATGATTTCTGTATTTTCATAAGAGAGAAATACTAGGCACCATAGTGGTCTTTGGTCCATGAAAGATTCAGTGCTGTGTTTTAACAGTGTTGTAGGAAGTCAGATCTGGAGCCAATTAAAAATATTTTTTTAAAAAAGGCAACTGTGTTAAGAAAGGAAGCAAAACAAGTTCCTGGAACAAGTTTCTTAGGGATGCCATCATTTAGACTTCTTTTGACATCTTACCCAGGCTTGCTGGCTCTGAAGTGCCTGCTTTGACCTCTGTGGTATTTTGAGCTTAATTTATTTTTCAGATGACAGCCCATAGCTGGTTCTATTTAGTAAATTAGGTGCAAAACTTCCTTTTAGACACTTTAGTCTTGAACACTTTGGATATGCAAAATGGAAAAGTGATAAGGACAGGATGAAGACTGGAGCTAAGCAAGAGGAAAAGAGTAAGGAAGAAGGAATGGATGAAATATCAAGAAGGGGAGGGAACGTGTAGGAAAGAGGGAGCAGGAGCTCAGCTGTGCAGCTGAACTATTAGATCTGTACAATCAACAAATATACAATTAGCAGAGCAGTGTGGTTAGGCTAGTATTTTACAGGTTGTATAACTAGAAGGATTATCACAGTGGAAGGATATAATCAAAAATAAATGAAATGCTCACCCATGTCCTAGGCTAGCAGAAAAAACTCCAAAGGGAGCAAGCTCCAGAAAGAGATCCTTCCCCACTGGCAGTCAGCCCTTAAACGGGGTCTAGAAGTGCAGCCAGGCTCCACCCCTTCCGGTCACACAACTTCACTTGTGCTCCCATGGCTCACTCAGTGTGCATCTCAGGTGATCAATCAGTGGTTCAGGCCATGATTCAGTAGTTCCCATACAAATCATAAACCAGAGGGAACCCAGCTAGACCATACAGCCTGAGACTTCCCAGAAGCTGTCATTATTTAAGCTGCTGTTCCTTCTTTTGGGAACAGAAAAGCCCCACAAACGAACCTGTCTTTATCATTTCCAGTAATTGAGAAGCACCTCATCTATTGGCAGATGTTACTGTGACTGAGGACAAGTAGCTAAGAGAAAGGAATATTGTTTCTCATCAAAAGTGCTTAATCCCTTGTTATATTAACTATTAAGATCAGATATATGGTCTGTAAAAATGCGAAATGGAATGTTAAATTTGCAGTCTATTTGCTGGGTTATTCTATTTTCTTTTCTAAAATATTCCTTTTATGATTTAGTGAAGTAATGAATACTTAAAGAACAGCGAACCTTGCCTTCAGTTTTACTGCCTTGAGCTTTATATTAAAGGGAAATCAGCAGTAATTTTTTCAGTTTCCTCAAAGCATGATTCCCTTTCTCGAGGGTCTGTTTCTGTAGAGAAGGTTTTCATATTATTTCTCGTATTTGAAGATCCCGTTAAAGAAATAGCCTAAAAAATTCAGTTTCCCGGCACTTCATTTGTGAACATCATTTCTGCACAACTAAGCACTGACATTTTATTCTACCAGTACCAATCCTCAAATCTGTCTTTCTTCTAAAACATCATCTGCACTGTTAGGGAATGGCAAATAAATGATGAGACAAATGGTAGACAAGTCAGATTTGAAATATCAAATATAGGGACAGTACCAGCAGAGGGCAATAAATAGACACCATCCCTGACAGCCAGCCTTGTAACAGCCTGGAAGCTGGAAGCTCAAAGCCTTCTGGTTAGCCCATCATTTTTTGAAAAACCATTTTCAATTCCTTCAATAAATTACAAGAACAAAAGTGAAAGAAAAATGGCTTCATTTTCAAAATCTGTTAGACTGTAACATAGTCCTTTGATGGAAAGCATTTCCTAAGTATTCATAACCAGCCATATCGGAGAAAAGTAATTAATATGTAGAATGAAATCCATAAACTGAAGTGTGCGTGGTTGAAGGCATTCGTGCCTACATGTGTGCATGCAATGCAGTAAATGTTCTGTTGGCAGCTCTAGAAAAGCTGCTTGTTACCTTGATTTACAGCACCTCCTTTTCCTTTTGATAATTGGAAATGATTTTAGACAATGCAACGAATAGCAATGGGGGCTAGAAAGAAGTCTATGTTTTCCATCCATTGAGATATGGAAGTCTTCATGACCTTCACCATGTTTTCTTTAAAAAACCTCTAGACTGAAATGCCTTTTTTTTTTTTTTTAAACCAGTTTTTAACTTTCAAATTCCACACTTAATTTTCTGTTTAGAAGGCATTTGCCAGAATAGGAGAGAAAAAAAAAAGAAAAAGAAAAAAGTATTTATGTCCTAATTCTCCTAATAAGGCAGAAAACACTATTGGAGTTCCCTGGGAATCTTGTTAGATAATTAACTGCCTTAGGCTAATCAACATCACCAAACTTTTCAGCACTTGAATTATTTACAGGTAGTTAAGACCAAATATTTCACTCACCATCAGCTGGGATGCTGTTTTGTGTGACTCAAGGCTATTTTGAGGCAGATTCATTAATCTAGCAAGGCTTGCAAAGAGAAAAAAAAAAAAGTACTTCTTTCCCCCATTCTGGGCCATGCAAGCCCTGTGGCTTATTCCTACTTGGATAATGCAGATCAGACCCAGAGCTGATATGTCGGATGTAAGATGATAGAAAAATGTTTCTGCTCTAAGTGTCTTCCATGAAAATATTGTCATTCTCAAACTGATGTTTTAACAGTGCATTTTATTTCAGTGTTATGTACTCTGACAGCAGAAATTATTTCAGTCACTACATCTTATCTTGGGTCTTCGTTTGGAAGATTTGCCAGAAAAGTAACTTTTGAGTTGTTACACCTTCTGTAATGTTAATAGTGCTATACTTTTGAAGGATACAGTTGCAGCCATTAGATGAAAATCAAACGCCATTCTTGCAAAGTTCTTGTTTATTAAGTGTAGTACAAACAAATGCAACCACAGAATCATCGAGATTGCAAAAGACCCCTAAGATCTCTCTTCCAAAAGTCATCCCATCACCACCATGCCCACTAACCATGCTCCTCGGTGCCACACCTACATGATTCTTGGCAGCAGGGAGGCAGAGTGAGGTAGCACTGATGTAGAACTCCAGATGGGAGTCAGATTCCTTGGGTAATTGAAGGCATATGCACGTTCCTTAGAAAAAAATGAACTGCAGTGCTGTTCTATAGCAGTAGCAAGGGCATGCGCAACTTGACATTGTCATGGCTAAGGACTGTAGCAGTGGGATTGTATGGAGCTGAACCTTCACTCTGTCTAATCCAGTAATTTGAAGCTAGAAATAGCCAAGCAGTGCTCTCTGTGCTCTAAAAGTACAAGGGCAGAATGTGACAGATACCTATAAGAAATGCGGTTTCTTAAGGAGAAAAAGGAAAGGCATTTTCTCACAGGCACCTAAGTTTGTGTACATGGGTTGCAAAAAGCGAGAGAAGCAGAAGAGGGATGTCCTACAAGCTCATCAGTATTCTGCTCTCTCTCCCTTCGGCTGAAGGAAGAATTAGCTGTGTCTCCCTCTCCAAAGGTTCACGCACAGTGCTGTATGCCTGTACAAGTGCAGGGGTTGAGGTATTGCAAAGAAGAACCATTCCACCTCCTGCCTTAAAGAGAATAAGAAAGCACATCTTTTGGAAAGAAAAAAAAAGTCATTTGAGCATTGGCTGAAATTATTTGCAATTTCTAGCCAAACTGACAGAATCACTTAGAGTACTGGAAAAGGAAAAGGTAGAAACATTAGAAGCATTTTTGGCTATTAAACAAGATCCTGATTTTTCATTTCAAAGTAAAATTGTATTTTAACTACATTTAAATGTGATTTCAAAATGGCTTTAGCACCCCACAAGCTAAAATGATATGCTTTTTTTTTTCTTTCTTTTCAGACCTTTAGATCAGAAACTCTTTGATTACAGGTGTGGCAAGGTATATTTTGGCAGCTGCCTTCTTTGTTCTCACAGTCCAAGACTTCTCATGTTTTAGTGTTTGACAGCTCTCTTTGTGTTTGCTACCAGAGAGAGATAGAGGTTTATATTGCTGGACAGGTGATGGGAGAAGTGAAAAACCAAGAGAGTCTGGGAAGGAGTTCTCTCTTTGAATTTGGAGTTCAGAGCTTTAATCACAAAGTTCAGGAGGTGTATGAATTGTCTGTGCTTCCAGCAGCAAAAATCTACAGAAGTCAACTGTGGGAGAGCTCTGGGTGTGTGAGACAGATTCAGTACGGAGCAGTTTAAAACATGCTGAATGCAGGCAATATTAGGAAGGTCTTATCACCTCAGAGGTTACACAGAACTCCAAGTAAATATGTAAAGTAAATATGTTTGTAAATAAAAGTAAATAAGTAAATATGGAGGAGTATAAAGGAGACTGTAATAAAGATGCTATTCTGTGCTAGCTGGACATCCATATTCTTCTTTGCATCACCAGACTGTTATACCCTGAGCCTGCTCCTGAGAAAGCAATCACACTGCTGCAAGTAAGAGTTCCTCCATATTCCTAGGAGTTCTTTCTGTGCTAAGCATTCCAAATGATTGCTGCGCAAACAAAGGGTTAGACTAGCTATCAATTTATACTATGTATTCATACCTAACCTCAAGTCTCAGATTCACAGAGACAATTTAATGAGGGGTATGGTATCACACACGCTTCTGAAATGGTCAAAAAAGGCTGTTTCTTACTTTTAGGTATCCACATGCCTTTAACAGTCTCATTCTCAGATGTTACCCTATGCCTTTATACCTCCTCCTCTTTTTCCATACATGCCATTTACCTTTTTATTTTAGGAAGAAAATTCTTCACATCTGCTTCCTTTCTTGGTAGCTCATTATATCCCACAGGTTTGAGAGCCGCTTAACCAAGTTTTCTTCTCATCTGAGTATTAGAAAATTTGTTCAAACCCTTAGCCCACTGTTGTATAAGCTGTGTGGGCTGATATCTCTGTCTTTCACAAGGGAAGAACTTTTTCCACTACTCTGATTTTCCTTTTTGCTCCACTTTGATGTCTGTTTTGGTTGTTCTGGTGTTTCTTTTTTGTTTGTTTGTCATTGTTGTTGTTTGACACTGTGGGAAGCCAGCAGCAGCGGAAGGGTCCGTGGAGCTGTATGCAAGCCATAAAGGAAGGGTGGTGTCTTGTCATCAGTGGTGGTTTGTCTCCTGGGGCCATGCTGATGCTTTGGACTCAGCAGTCACAATTGGGACTGAAGATGACCTGGATAAAAAAGATGTAGGAAAGAGTTACATGTCTCAGCAGTGAGCCCAGGTGACCGAGAAGGCCAACGACATTCTGGCTTGTATCAGAAATAGTGCAGCCAGCAGGAGCAGGGAGGTGATCATCCCTCTGTACTCAGTGCTGGTGAGGCTGCACCTTGAGTGCTGTGTTCAGTTTTGGGCACCTCACTGCAAGAAAGACATTGAAGACCTAGAGCATGTCCAGAGAAGGGCAACAAAACTGTGAAGTGTCTGGAGCACAAGTCTTATGGGGAGGGTCTGAGGGAACTGGGATTTTTCAGTCTAGAGAAGAGCAGGTTCAGGGAAGACCTTGTTGCTCTCTACAACTACCTGAAGAGAGGTTGTGATGAGGTGGGAGTTGGCCTCTTCTCCCAAGTAACAGTGATAGGATGAGAGGGAACGGCTTCAAGTTACACCATGGGAAGTTTGGGTTGGATATTAGGAAAAAATATTCTCCAAAAGAGTGCTGAGGCACTGGAACAGGCTGCCCAGGGAGGTGATGGAGTCACCGTCCCTGAAGATATTCAAGAAATGCGGATGTGGAAATGTGGAAATGTGGATGAGAAGCTGGACATGAGCCACAGTGTGCATTTGCAGCCTGACAGGTCATCTGTGTTCTGGGCTGCATCAAAAGAAGAGTGGCCAGCAAGGAGTGGGAGGTGATTGTCCCCCTCTGCTCAGCTCTTGTGAGGCCCCTTCTGGAGTGCTGCGTACTCCCCCAACACAGGAAAGATGTTGAGCTCTTGGAGCAGGTTCAGAGGAGGGCCACTAAGGTGATCAGACGGCTGGAACACCTCTCCTATGAGGAAAGGTTGAGGGAACTGGGCTTGTTTAGCTTGGAGAAGAGAAGGCTCCAGGAGACCTCACTGTGCCCTTCCAGTACTTGAAGGGAGTGTATAAACAGGAGGGGGAAAGGGTGTTTACGAGGGTGGATAGTGATAGGACAAGGGGGAATGGTCTTAAAATGAGACAGGGGAGGTTTAGGTTAGATATTAGGAGGAAGTTTTTCACCCAGAGGGTGGTGACACACTGGAACAGGTTGCCCAAGGAGGTTGTGGATGCTCCATCCCTGGAGGCATTCAAGACCAGGCTGGATGTGGCTCTGGGCAGCCTGGTCTGGTGGTTGGCGACCCTGCACATAGCAGGGAGGTTGAAACTAGATGATCACTGTGGTCCTTTTCAACCCAGGCCATTCTATGATTCTAAGATTCTATGATTCTATGAAATGTGTAGATTTGACACTGGGGGCCATGGCTAGTGGGCATTGTGTGATAAGTTGGTGGTTGGACTGGATGACCTTAGAGGTCTTTTCCAACCATAATGATTCTGTGATTGAATGATTCTACCATTCTTAGGACAGAGTCACTGATGTTATGGGGATCCCTGTGTTTCCACTTGCACATTACAGCATGTGGTATTATAAAAAATATACACCTTTCTATTTGACTGCTTTACCAGACCATTCAGACCTTGTGCTGTAACAGCAACCTAGCGATGCTCTTTTCTTTTTGACACCTGCAAACTCCATCAGCACTTTATGATTAACGGGCATTTTTAAATTTTTTTCCTGCTGTGTGACTTATCAGTCTTTATGAAAAGCATGTTGTCAGTGCACTGTATTTCAGATATGCTAGTGAAATATTTAAAGACAAGACAGGAAGAATTTGTTATGTTGCCAGATGAAAGACAAGACTCACAAACTCAGGATACCTTCCCACTTCTAGAAGGGGAAGGAAGGGAGGAGGAGAAAGGGGAGGAAGGAGGGAAGGGGCAGGATGCCAGTAGTGATAAAAAAAATAATAATCCTCTTCTCCTTGAAGAGATTTAGGCCTCCTGATTTGATGAGGGCTGCTCTGAAAGAAATGTGCCCTATTTTATTATGTTGGCCCACGATGTCAGAGGCAGATATTGTTGGTATGGCAGTAGAGGTTGAACCTTCCCACCAATATCCCATCGTATGTTGTTGCTGTGTGGCAGATGGCAACAGAGGGACAGTCTGACAAAATGATATCTGACATGGAAAGATGGATGAGGCAATGAAGTGTCACTGAATTCCTCTGTGCAGAAAAAAAAATGGTATGTACTGACATTCACTGATCCTTGCTGAACATTTGTGGAGACCAAACAGTGGATGTGAGCACAGTGAGGTAGTGGGTGTTGTGTTTCAGCAATGGTGACAGCAACAGTGGGTCACCTCCACTGGTGCAGATTTTTAAGAGCCTTGCATGCAGGATCTTGTTCATCCTTGGTAAAAGTACACAGCTAATAGTGGTGGTTATGTTGAAAAAAATAGCGTTTTGTAGCTGAGAATTTGCTCTATCAAACAGTGTTATTGTACACTTTGTATCTGTTGTAGTTTCTGTGGAAATAAATAGGAGGCATTACCTTTGGAGCAACCTACATATTTATATAATTTTACACACCAACACAATGTGACAGACCTCAGTGGAATAGCAGTTCTGCACTGTAGGGGAAATAAGAGGAGAAACAGGAATGAGGAAAACTACCTGGCAATTTCTGGGTGAACACACTGTGGTGAAGAGGAACAGGCATGCTTACAGGCAGCTCATCTCAACCTGAAGGACTTTTAGGCACTAAAGGACATTAACCTACAGCAGATGCCAAAAGACCTGAAGGGACTAAGCTAGGAGAGATGGATCCCAGTTTTAATGATCAACATACAGATAAACGTTTATTGATGATTCCTCATGTTGCAGGTGATGAAGGAGGCTTGGTCATACTTAGAGTGTTGCTTGGCAAAATTCTGACACATAAAACATGAAGGCGACCCGTTGGATCCAAAGGAAATGTATTCAGCTTCGTGCTTTATTTTACAGGAGTAGCTGGGGGCTGTGTGAGCCGCCGTGGGGTTTCGTTTGAGGCCATGTGCATGGCACTGTGTGGCCAGGAGAGGGCCACCAAGCCCTGACAGTTTCAGTTTGGTTTGCTCTTTACCAAACGAGCATGTTCTGTTAAAGCTTAATTGCAAAGCCATCGATATTTGTGGACGTATAGTGCCAGGGAAACGACTGCATGCTTTCTTATAGGAGAGGAATAAGAGAGATGTTCCTTCAGATCTGCTGAAAACGTTGCTTTTAGGAGAAGGAATCAAAGAAAAGGAGATGAAATGTTCAATTAAAAATGCAGGGCTCTTCGTCTTTCCCTCTGGCAGCCTCTGTCTGGTAAGTGTCCAAAGCCACAAGGCTGCTAATCTGTGCACGACTACAGACGTCCCACAGATCAAGTGGAATCACACTATACTCCTGTCTCCCTGCCTCCCTGCCATAGGAAGTCCCTTTGCTGCCCTGACTAAGTCCTCCTGATGGAGTGCTGTTGGGAACCACTGTTTCCTTTTCAGCACACCACTATATAACATTGTTCTCATTCTGAGTGCTCAGATGGAGAGGTCTCCCTGGATCCAAGCAGGATGGAGATGAACCTGATGAGCAGGAAGCAGTGCTTTGAGGGGCCGCCTTTCCCTCTCACATAAAGTACCAACTACTTCTTTCTCAAGATGATGAACTCCATGTTTGACCTTTGAGTCAGATATAAACACTTCCAATCTTTTTTCTTTTCTTATCCTCCAAATTTACCTCATAAGAACCCTTTCTGGGTTCTTATGCCTTAATCTTATTTAATGAAGTTTCTGGTTTGTGAAGTTTGTAGCTTGAATGGGATCTGTTCCTTTAAACAGTCAAAAATGTCTGAAATACCTACCTTTTCTACTAAGATCCAAGACATCTTTACCAAAACAGACAAGCTTCTCCATACTAACAACCTCAGTGCGGTGGAAAAAAGGTGCATGGTAGATGTGTGTTATGTCCCACCATTTTTCCATTGGTCCTCCACAGCATGATGACATCATCTTGAGGAATTATTCCAAAAAATGATTGACACATTCCTCGTCTTCAGCCTGCCTAATTTACATGTTTATAAATTAGCTAGAGATGATATATAGCACCTCTCAATAAACTTAGTGTCCTGGTTTGCTTTGGTTTAATTTCATTTGCATTTACTTCATGATAGCATTATCTTACACATATATCAAGTATTTTCAAGTGAAAGCAACTTGTCTCATTAAACGTCTTACCCATTTCAGGAGTTAAAGTAACTTTTCTTTC
This sequence comes from Gallus gallus, assembly GCF_016699485.2. Classification (NCBI taxonomy): domain Eukaryota; kingdom Metazoa; phylum Chordata; class Aves; order Galliformes; family Phasianidae; genus Gallus; species Gallus gallus. The sequence continues at coordinate 121,914,540 of NC_052532.1, read as the reverse complement.
CACTTAGTCAAAACACATTCTAACTCTAACAAATGAACAAAGCCTACTGCCCTACACCTTTGTTAATAAAAAACAAACACTGTCCACATCATGTAAATCTCTCCTTCCTTTGTGTACCCTAGGGAGGCTTTAATTCATTAGGCCTTTCAGTGCCAAAATTCCTTTCTTACTAATAAAGTAAGATATTACATAGTAAGATGACAACATGTACAGGCAAAAACTTCTGCCATAGATGACTACTGCATTATGTGCAGAAAGCTGTTGTTTACCTTCTCCGTGGCACAGTCCATTGTAAATATATCTTGGTTTCAGTTTCCAACACTTTTGGTCACTGCCCTGGGTGAAGTTACGTGACTGGTTTCATCATCATTAATGACTCACTCTTGACTCTACCAGGCCAGTTCCCAGAGCCCAGCACAAGGTGTCTGTGTTGCAGACATTGTTCTTGAGCTACAGGATAAAAGTTCAGATTACCCATCTCTGGATTAGCTTTCTTTGCAGAGCATGTGGAAAAGCCATCCTCTTTGACCACTAAGTTCATCTAAGACCACTGAGTTTCATCACCAAAATTTATGGATTGTCATAGGCTAATGCAGCAGAAAGGGAAGGAGAAAACAACAATGACCATGTCAAGCTTTGCCTGCTTCTCCAGCAAATTGTCCAGAGATTCTGAAATATTGCCCATGAAATATTTGCTACCAAGGCATACAGACACAATTTAACATGTTGCAGTTAGCCTGTAATTCCTGTCAATGCAAGCTCCAAGCATCAAAGGCAAGCACCATCAGTTGTCTCCTGCAAAATCTCAGGCTGTTCACAAAAGTCCAAGGAGATATTAAAGGGCTCCCTGCTAGCACCAGAAGTGCTGTTTCTGTTTCCATATCCTTAGCATTCACCAGTCCTAAAATCCAGAGATTAACCATTTTGCTACTCTACATGGCAACACACTGTTGCTGGGATAGTATTAGGCCTTTACTCAAAGAAGCTAGGAATCCTCAAAGATGCATCTTAATGCAGTACCAAAAGAAAGTAGCTGTCAAAAAATGCTACTTTACTTCATCATAGAATCACAGCATCACAGAATGGCCCGGGTTGGAAGGGACCTCAAGGATCATGAAGTTCCAACCCCCCTGCCATAGGCAGGGCCACCAAACTCCATGTTTAATACAAGACCAGGCCACCCAGGGCCCCATCCAACCTGACCTTGAACACCTCCAGGGACGGGGCATCTACAACCTCTCTGGGCAGCCTGTTCCAGCACCTCACCATTCTCATAGTAGAGAACTTTCCCCTAACATCCAACCTAAATCTTCCCTCCTTCAACTTAAAACCATTTCCCCTTGTCCTGCTGTTATCTACCCTTTCAAAGAGTTGAAAATTAAACTTTAATCAAACTTTAAAATTACGTGCTATAATTTTGCACAGCCAGTTAACATCATCTGCAGCCAGAACTGCCAATAGATTGGGAATGTCATAACTGAAACTAGGAAAAGATTATGAAAGGTGTTTTCAGAGCTCTTCACCTTTTTCTGTTATATGTTATGAAACAGTTTTCTGAGACTAAGGAAAATATACAGACATCAATCTAGCCTGCCAATGTGATTTTAGGAGATTGTAATATAATAGCAGTGATTCATCAAATTACTACCTTGAGTATGAGGAGGTGGAGGTGTGAGAGCTGAAGGGAAGATGTTCAGCAATTACTTGCATTGTTGCAGGTATATCCTGCATACCATTTGATAACAGCAAGTCAAAGTCAGTGCCAGGCAAAGTGATGCTCCTGTGCCACTCTGTCCTGCACATCCAACAATTTTGAAAATGTGAAGAGAGAAAGAAGCCTAACTCCTTCTTCACAATCAATAATATGCTTATGTCAGATTTTTTCCTGAGTGCTGTGCAGGGCAGAATTGTCATTTACATTCACTCTGGCCACTGCCTTAGCTCATCCCTGCACAGCCCAATGCTCCAGCCCACAGAGTTCCCATTTGCTCAGGCTGACGTGGCTTTCATCTCAGAACCAGGAACACAGCAGAGTTTGCTGAATCCTTCTTAATGACTTGGATAATGCTGTCATATATTTTTATTTATTTCTAATTTAAATTTCCACGTAGAGCTTTGGGTTTAGCTACTGCCCAGGGCAGAAGATACCCTGTCACAGAGATGGATATGCTACATCCATGGGTGTTGGGTCACCTGAGGCACATGTCAAAAGATTTTGGTACCATCAGACCACGCTGCCAGAACTGCCAGATTAAAGATTCCCCAGCTGCAGTACACATGCAAAAGGAAAGAAAGATATGCATTTTTCATACATTCTATGAAATAACTTCTTGCAAAAGAGAAATGCCTGAAGTCCCCCCCAGTCAAGTTCTGTGTTCCTTAAGGCACACAGGCACAGCAGGTCCCAATGTCTCCTGAAGTGACAGCAGAAGAGAGAACTGGCAAGAGAGCTGTAGAAGTTTTCTTTCCTTCAGTGTGTGGACAGGCAGAGAGCAGCATGGGAGGTTGCTGACCTTTGGGATTAACACAGGTTCATATACTGCCACCATGGGAGAGATCTGTGGATTGAATTCAGATTACTCAAAACAGTCACTAACTTTCACGCAGAGCAATTTCTTTCTGCCTTGCTGGCAGACAAACTGGAAGTGTGACTGATGACAGATGGCTGACGGTGACAGGAGGCTTTCAGATGCACTGCGTAAAGAGGACAAGAACATTCATTTTTCTCCCACACCCAATACTCACTCACTCCCACCTTTCCCTCATCTCCTGTTTATACACTGCTTAGCGAAAAAAAGGCACAGTTCCATCTCTTTCATGGAAGTCCTTCCAGAGCCAGTCATCTAAGACAACTGACCATAAGCATTAAGATAATTACAGTGCAAAGTTGCTATATTCTGGCCAAGTCTTGTGTTGTGTCTGCCCAGTCTTTCTGAATAGGAATTTCTTGCAAATTTCATCCCCAGACTGCACTGTAAATATTCGCCTGTGGTGAGACTTTCAAGAGCTTCAATGTGGTTGTGTATTAGTCTTTTCCTTAAAGTAAGAAATTCTGGAAGGAAAATTGCTCAGGTGAAAACGCACACAGAATATTCATGACACAGTGTGTCAGAGGAAACAACATGGAAGAGAACAGAGGCTGGCTATGGGCTGGCATCTAAATCACAGAATCATAGAATCATTAAAGTTGGAAAAGATCACTAAGTTCATCTACAGGAACCATCAACTCATCACTCGGCATTGTTGAACCTCGTACAACTGGCCTCAGCCCATCAATCCAGCCTATCCAGTTCCCTCTGTAGGATCCCCTCCTATCCTCAATGCTTTCTCCCAAGGAACACCTAAAAAGAGGGGGAAGACATCAAGGCAACACTGGCCTCACTGTGAAACAGCATAAACAGCACCGTACAGAAAATGTGCAGCAAGAGCACAGGAGCTGAGCTTTGGATGAAAGCAGATGGTGTCTGTGAGGGAATAAACAGCTTTTGCTGGGCTGCCCTTGTGTGCAGAAGAACACTGCATTGCATGCGCTGCTTCCAGAGCACTTGCCTCTATGATTCATTTCTTTACCCAAGAGAAATAACACAGATGACCCCATAGCTTGGTTAATCAACTGGGTCAAAAATGAGAGATAATATGCATAATGTAACAATTAGCTTTTGGTGGTGTTTAATATATTCATCCTGGGAAAGGTTTGTTTAATAGTTCTGATTAATAGAAATGAATGAAATTTTAAGGAGGTTGTCAGCTGTCCTCCCCCTATAAAGCAGAATGATTAATGATAGCAAAATTATAACAAGAATTTAATAATAGCTTGCACTTGGCTTTTTAGATTGGAGGGAACTTTACAAACACTCACTAATTGATTTAAAGCCTCTTTTTATCTTGTGATGTGAACCCTGGAAGAGTAAGGAAAATGCAGTAACTGGAGAGACTATGAGATTCATCACACTCCCTGTCAAAATCAGTGCTCCACTACTGCGTTGGAAAGGAGGAGAACTGGGCTGCTGTGCTGTTGGTATTGGAGCGCAGATATTTTAGCTGCCAAGAATCCAGAAGAAACCACATCGTTCATTGGCAAAGCTGATGCTCTCCTGGTGTAACTGTCTATTGTTTGTGACAAAAAGCCTTCTGTTGGTTTGTGTACCTTTAGAAGTGTGCTCAGGTGTGGAAAAGCTGGGCTCTCATAAAACACAGTGGCACTAATATAACTGATGCTTAGCACACTTCTGGAGCCCTCTCTCCGTTGTGAGACAACGTCTGAAGTGAAATATTAGTCACTGTGTGCATGGGGGGAGGGATTTAAACTCAGCCTCCTCTTGATAAAAGTGCTCATTTTCTGCAAAATGACCCCAGCTGTCTTCAACAATGCTTCCTCACAGCGAAGGAAAGTATATGTCTGCTTGGCTCAAGGGAAGGTTCCGTTTGGAGTTCAGAAAGTAATTGCTGCACATGAATAGCCCATGTGTGGATACATCTCCTTTTGATCTTCCACTGCATAAATTAGCATGATGGTTTGTGTCTCACAGAGGTGGTAGCACTGCTGGGCTGGCTGGCAGCTCTTGCTTCACTTGTGTTAATCTTTTGTAAAGGTCGGTTTCCAGCTTGCAACAGAGCTGGCAATGGAGGCTGCTGGCAAAAAAGGCTTTTTTGTATGGAAGCACAAAGGATTTTAGAAAGGAACACAACTCTAAAATAGCCACTGTGGGCATTTAATGAGGACTGAGCTCTTAAATTATTCTTGGCCAAGAAGGGATGTTTTGAGGTCGTATTTTGGATGGTTTTTTTTTTAACACCACACTTAACATCAGAGTAACAGAAGACAGAGTAACCGCAAGTACTTCAAGTACCAAATATGATAAACTCGGAAAGCAGACTGCTGGCAACCACAGCACAGAGGCACTTGAACTGCTTCTGCATGGAGCCGGCTGCTGATTAATGGCAGCACAGCTGTGTTGCACTGCTGGGCTGAGTACAGGCACCAGCCCCCACGACTCCCAGCTGTGCTAATTCAAGGTCCAAGCTGATATGCTGCATAGACTGATGCAGCACCATGGGAACCACTTGACACGAGTGAGGTTGGAAATCACTGCTCAGTATTTGTTGTGTGCTGTGAGCATCACATGGGTTGAGTGTGTGGTACACAAACCAGTGCTGGTAGAAAAACACTCGCTGCAGTTGCTCATATACCCTCAGAATCATGTTGCTGCATGGGGTACCAGTCTCACTGCATTAAACAAGACACGTTTCATGCCCTGATGACTGTGAGGCCTTGAGCATCACTTCTTTTCTGCTCCTTAGTGTGACCCAGCTGCTTATTGGTGAGCTCCATTCCTCTGGAGGCACTGCTACTGTAAGGGAAAGGGAGAGGGGATCAGTGTGCAGTTTGTATAACAGACATGCTGACATGAAATCCATACTGAATAACTGGGCTGGTACTTGAGCCGTTGTATTCTGTGTATTTCTTCTAACTGTTTGCATACGAATACTGACAAAATAGTTGGAAGCCAATGTGTCCATATGATGCTCTGAAAAAGAGCGGAGACTTGGTGGTGCAATTTTAGACATCATGTAATGGCTTAGGTTGGAAAGGGCCTTGAAGATTATTCATTTCCAACACCCTGACATGGGCAGGGCTTCCCCCTACCAGCTCAGGCTGCCCAGGGCCCCATCCAACCTGGCCTTGAGCACCTCAAGGGATGGGGCATCCACAACTTCTCTATGTAGCCTGTGCCAGCACCACATTGCCCTCTACGTAAAGATTTTCTTAACATCTAACCTCTTCCTCTGTAATATTTTGTGTGCTCTGTCTGGAAAAAACTGATTGTAGTGAATTTGTTAGTGTGAAAGTTGTTACTGCTACCATACAAAAGAGCAGGGATAGAGAGATGCCAGCTTTTTGAAAGGCAGGCCTAACTGGCTGGGCACAGTCTGCTGCCAGTGCAGGCATGCTTTCTGTGGGGTTCCAGTTAATTATAAACTTAGTGGACATATACTCACATCCCCCATGCACATGGTAAGATATGCCCCCAAGAGTGCCCATGCATACTTCTAAGTGGTATAGGCATGCTCCTACTTGGTTTTAGGTGCATACAGTCTGCAACAGAAATGAAAATAAGCTAAATGTACCTGACATTCTTCTTTTTTTTGTGGAGAGACTGCACATGGGAGGCCTTTTAAGTCTGTATATTGGTGTGAATCTGCCCTGCTCTAGCGTCATCATTTATTTATAATCATAGAATCGTAGAATGGTTTGAGTTGGAAGGGACTCTTGAGGGCCATATAGTCCACCTCCCCTGCAATGAGCACCTACAGGTAGATCATTGTGCCCAGAGCCCCTCCAGTCTGACCTTGGATGTCTCCAGGGACAGGGCACCTACCGCCTCTTGGGCAACTAAATTTAACAGCATCAAGGGGAGGAAGAAGAATATCTGTGACTTTTCCGGGGGTGAGAGATTCCCAGCAAGAAAATGTCATTATTTGGAGAAAGTGAGAAGGCCTGTGTGTTACCCACCGCAGGAGGGATGCTGTGCACTGAGAACTTCTCCCTGTGTCTCGGAGGACTTCATGCAGGAGGAGGTGTTGGACGTGGCCACCCATTCACAGGTGCCTCAGCTACAGCAATTCAGTATCTTGCCCTGTTTTGCCTGGGAAGAAAAGAGTCTGTTTTTGTAAGAAGCGTAACCTAGTTGTCAGCTAGTTCTACCAACCACACTTCCCCACTCTTCTTGAGTCTGACCTGCCCAAGACACCATGATAGATACACAGCTTTGGTACACACAGCTGAAGGTCAAACACAATACAGAGAGCTTAGAAGAAGGGATTTCTACAAAATAAAAGGTTACTGAAAATTAGTCCCAAAGTGCTGATCTTGTGTCACAGAGCTTATTTACCAGCATTCTGATAAAATACACCGTATAAAAACACATAGGTATCTTAAGTGTCCTTAATCAAGGTTCTTTGAGGGTGCTTTTGGATTACAGAGCCAACAAGCATTTGTCTTCCTCTTCAAAATGTCCTGCCAACCTCCTTCTTCATGTTCCTGCCCAGCTGTTTTTCTAAATGACCTCTGCTCCAAGTCTTCCTGTGTTGTAATTAATTTAAGATAGAGTCCTGAATGTTAATGGCACTTCAGTGTATCAAACCTGCAAATAATTAAGGTGTTCTGTGTTTTACCTCACTCCTTTGGCGAGAAAGATTTGTATTCAGTGCACAAGGTTATAAAGCTTGACAGTTGAAGCTTCATATTTTCCAGTTTCAGAGACTAAAGCTATTCAGATGCACATTGAAAAAAATCTCAAAACGGTAGTTGAAGAACTGAAGATCATATTCAATAAATACATTCAGAGAGGAAAAACACATTCTATGGTGTATTTATGCATAAATTTATCTTTAATTTTATTTTAAGTTCTCTGATTTGTTTTTATTTCTTGTGGTTCTTATCAAAATTGTGTCTCAGTGCTGCTTTAGTGAATACCTTTGATGCTGTAGTCACCTTTTTGCTGGCTTAGGGAACTTAAAATTAATCTACTTTGCTGGCAGCCTGGTTGCACTGCTACATGTGCGCTTCCTTTGCCCTCACGTTTAATGCTTTATCCAGCTTTATTCAAGGGGAATGGAAGTTTTATATCTATTGCAAATGGAGTTTACTGGAAACAAACTCCTGAGTCTTTATCCCCTCAGTGCATCCAATTCTTTATTGACTGACTAGAAACCCATGAACACGCCCACTATCCAGGATACTTTCTCTTGAATTTAAGTACTTTTCCTATGAACAAGCTTACTGACCCTTATGACATTTTGGTCATACACCTCAGTCTTAAACCTGATGCTTTTAAAAACATTTCTACCATTACAGAGCACAGCTTATTAGCAATGAGTGAAAGCACTACGACTGAGAGATGAAAATTCAGTGTATCTCAGAGAAGTAAATATCAGACTTTCGGACCTTGTGTTGTACGTAACACTTTAAACATGCTTTCTTCTTCTGTGTGTCAGTTATTATTAATGAATGGAAGCACTACAACTTTGAAAAGAACACTAAGGTGATTATCTAAAATATTAAGCTAGAAAAATGAAGATGAGATATCTCAGAGGCACTAAGATGGGAAGCTCAGTGTGAAAAGGGCTGGAAGTGCGGCTTTTGTAGTGAAGTGTTTGTACTTTTCAATGTCATAAGTCAAGGAAAACATTACTGACTGGAGGAACTACAAGGCAACAAAACAAGGATCCTTTCAAACAGACTATTTTGTTCGTGGATAAATGAGGATGTTGTGGAAAAAATGAATTGCGGATGCCATGTGTACCTTAGTTACATCAAAACAACCTTCTAAAATTTTATCATGTGTTTATGAGAAGATATGTAGGTAATTAAAGCCTATCACTGGATTCGGATGTTTCCATCTTAGGATAACCACTATCCAGTACTCCCCTCCGTGTTTCATGTCTGTAATGTCTTACCCTGACTGTAAAATATTTAGGACAGGGATTTTTTTTTGTAATTGTACTTACATAAGAAAAGTATATGAGGCTGATCCTCTTAGGTTTCAACAGTATAAATAGCTCTTGACACTTTGCTTTCAGCAATGTGGTTTAACTGAGAAATAGGAGATAGTTTACCAGCATTTCTGCTTGTTAATTTGTCTCAACAACTGAAGGTGAATCGTGGAGATTTTGCCTTGAGTTTGTAGAGACCGATGCATTTTCACTCCTTATTTCAAAACAACTTGTAACAGAAATGCTTCCACGTAACAGGCATAGGACATGTTTATGATGTCAGCATAAATAAAACGAGGCTTACAACCTTATGTTTCTATGTACTGTAGTCAAATTACTGACTACATTTGCCAAGTGTCTTCCAGCGTACCTTGCCCAGATACCACTTACAAAGCAGTGACAAGCCTGTTTATAGAATCATAGAATGGTTTGAGTTGGAAGGGACCCTTAAAGTCCATCTAGTCCAACTCCCATGCACTGAACAGGGACATGTACAGCTACATCAGGTGCTCAGAGCCCTGTCCAGCCTGACCTTGAGTGTCTCCAGGGATGGAGCATCTACCACCTCTCTGGGTAACAGAGTGAAAACTAGACATGTTGGGGTTTATGATGTTAATACCTGATGTAAGAGCAGGGAGAGGGTCATTGCCTAACTGAAACATGATCATCAGCAGAGAGGTACCAGAAGAATGCAGGCCTTAGGTCTGTCTGAATAGCTGTCGAGCCCCTGTTTTTGGAACATCCCTTTCTGATCTGATATTTGTCGAGGAAAAAGGCAGTAATGAAAAAAGGATAAGTAATATGCTTAGGCATCATGGAAAAAGAATATTTTGGATTTGCTTTGAGTGAAGGCTTGGAAACTGATGGTTTGTCTTCTGCATTTTATTGTCTGATTTTATTTTAAGCATTTTCAGGAAACCGAGCAGTTCTGTGGTTTCTCATTAAATTTTGCAAGGAACAAACAAGTACATTAAGATAACTTCACTTTAGATTTTAAATACCCACGGACCTCTTAAAAACTTGCAGTGAAATTTTTTTAATAACTTCTACTGATTTGCCTCCAGAGTCCTGCTTTTCAAGGATAGAAGCGCATTAGCATACATTTCACAGCATTTCAAGCTCATTTATCACTTCTTAATATGGTTCTTAAAAACATATTAAGTTGGACAGTCAAGAAAATCTTCTACCCTTCCTCACAGTCATGGACCACCTAATCTCAAAAAGGGTTTCATAGGCCAAAATTTCAGTTAAAGGCTGAATTATCCTCTCAGTTTACGTGCTGCAGTATTGTTTGGCCATCTGAACCAAGCACCTAGCTAAAACCCACAGCATAAGAATGGTGATTCAGTATTTGCCTTTATTTATTGCCAGTTTTCATTTATAATTTCATTTCCATTCTATTTTGGAAGTGCTGTTGTGCTGTTTGTGAACACTGAATGCTATCGGGGGGTTGGAAATTGATGATCCTTGATGTCCCTTCCAACCCAAGCCATTCTATGATTCTGTGATACATGAAAAACTGAAAGGAATGCACAGACACAGGAATGAATGAATGTGCTTCCTGTGTGATCTCACATCTGAGAGTGGAGCTAAGGTTAGAAAAGAAAATGTTTGGGATTTAAGTGGATTCACTGAATATCACTTACACAAGCCTTTACAGATATACACATTTCAAACATCTTGCAAACTTGCCCTCCTTTGAAGCATGATTTTTTGCAGTTTTTGTTCACCAGCTTCTAGAGTAGATATGTGAGTTCTTTCAGAGTTCTAAACGAAACCTTGTCCCCTGGCTTTCTTCTAGAACAGATGGTCCGAAAAACTAAACTGAACTAGTGCAGTTGTCAGTGGATTGGTCTAAGTGCTTGGGACTGGGACAAAGCTGGAAAGCTTTACCTTGGGTCTGGAGATTGCTCTGCACTCCATCACCAAAAGGGGTAGCCACCTTGCAGGAAAAGTGGTGGCTATAAGACAGAAGTGGACAGACTCTTCAGTAGGATTTGTTCTGACAGAACAATGGAAAATGACTTAGATTTGATATAAGTAAAGGGTTGGTTTTTTTTGTTTGTTTGTTTGTTTTTGTTTTTTATGATAAGATCAGTGAGGTACTGGCACAGGTTGCCCAGAGAGATGGTAGATACTCCTCTCAGATACTCAAGGAGTATCAAGGAGTTGGACAGGGCTCTGAGCACCCTGATGTAGCTGTAGGTGTCCGTGTTCATGGAAGAGAAGCTGAACTAGATGGCCTTTAAGTGTCCCTTCCAACTCAAATCATTGTATGATTCTATGAAAGGAAAAGGGAAATGTGGCTCTGTTACAAGAGAGGGGATAAATATGTGACAGATACAGGTACCCACAGAGCCTTCCGATAGGAAAAGTAGATTAGCAAGTGTCATTCTCCTCCTTTTAAGGTTCAGGGGATATTCAAGCCACTGCAAGTGAGGAGAAACAATGAATACAGAACTCCACTTGTGATAGTTCTTGATTGGCTAATTACACATCTACTGGTCTAGTGCCTCATTTACACTTAAAATACTGTAATTTGCCTTGTCAATTTCCTCTTTTCATTGTGCATTTCACTGTGCTAAAATAATTACTGTCATACTTCTAAAGCAGATTACTGTTATTGGGCCTAATATTTTCATGAGAACTTTTCAGTCAATCATCACAGGCACTCCCACTTCCTTCTACTCCGTGATATACTTGTAGGTACAGGGGAAGAAAAAACAAGTACAAAGGAAATATCAGCCAAACAATCTATGTGGTAACCCTTACACACATACAATAATTTCATTCTTTCCACAATATTGCCATTACTGGAAATAGGTCAGCAGTGAATTCCTTTGAAATATTTTCTGCCCAGACAACTTGCAGAGCAATCACTCTTGCAGTCAGACTTCAGATAATTTCATAAAGCAGGAGGCTATTAAATGTTTTTCGTTGTCCTTTGGGTTTCTGCCTCGGCGGAATGATACCATAATGATACCAAAAAGGAAAACTGTATGTTAAGTGTGTCACCTTGTTGTGTCAAACCAACAGCCAAGTCTACCAGCCTCCTTTGTACAGTGGGCTGCAATGGTTATATGGAGCCGGACTTCAAGAAAGGGGCAATGGTTCCCCACGCAGCCTCCTAACTTCACAGCAGTTCATGGTCCTCCTGAAGCACTGATTCCAGCTGCATCTTACTGCCAAACTACTGCTGAGCCACTTTGTTAATTTATCTATTTATTGTAGTCCTTTTTCTCTGAGAATTCCCTCTACTGTTAAATTATCCCTATTAATGATTTGTGATTTGGGGAAAAACACTTCTGTTTGATTGTTTTCGAGCTACTGTTCATTAATTCTATTGCATGTTCCTAATTCAAATTATATTATTTTTCTATTCTCCTTTTCTGTGATTTTGTAGAGTTCATGATATCATTGCTGAGCCATGAACGGAAGGGCACATTTTTATTTGTGTCACATTTCATAGCTTTTATCTGCAAAGGCTTTTGTGAGGTACTAGAACTGAAGTTAAGTGTTTTGATTTAAAAATGGTTTATTTTCTTTCTAGGAAAGAAAGATTTATATTTCTTTAAGCAGGAAAGAAATGCTTATACCTGAAGAGATCTTTTACCATTAGATGGAATGTTATTTTAAAATGAAGATTCTAAAGTATCCTTTAACAACAGAATAAAACTATTGCAAGATTCTGTCACTGAACACACAACTGAAGAAGACCGAATACTTCTGCTTTATACTGGAACAGACTTTTTTTCAAACCTATCTCAGAAGAGATTTTCTGGATTAATTTTCTGTTTATTTATATTGAAATAGTGAATATTAAAGCAATATAATCCATGAAGTTCATTAGTGGGTAGCATCTTTAATTACAGTTTTTCACTTTTTTTTACTAAATGTGATATAATTAAGTGAACAGTGTTTTGAAAACACTGTCAATGTGGTGTGTAACATCTGAGGCAATAAACTACTTTTATTTACATAGAACTGGATCAATTTGTTTTATTGCTTAACACCTTAGAAAAGCCTTTGTTGTCTTAGAAAAGCTCAAGTACCCTAGGCAACTGCTGAGCCTGCTGTCTTCTCTGGGGTGCCTTACTATCTGCCGTTAATTTTCAGGGAAAGCTGTTGAAGGACTTACCATCTGTGAGTACCTCATTGCTTATGACACACTCATAAGTGTTTGTAATTAAATTCCATTGTTTGGTAGAAATGGGATCATGTTTACCAGATGATACAACAGAACCCTACAGTCAGAGTTCAGGGGTTTAAACAATACAGCTCTCTTTTCTGCAGATGCGTCTTGAAGAATAATTTGCTAGTTTTCAGTTCCCTGTAGACCTTCTCTTAATTCACACCATCTAGAATTGGCTGAATAAAAAGTAACTAATATGTTTATTAATTCTGATCAAACATGCATTAATTAGCAATTAACATTATGCACATCATTCTCTTCGAAAACTGTTTTAGGCTCGTTGCATATTCCCGTAGCTGTTTGGAATACAAGTGACCAAGGTCTGCAATTTGATTCCATTTCTATGCTAGGAACTTACAATTGGAAATAAAAACCAGAAATATCTCAATATAAATACCAACATTTCCACAAAAAGTCTGTCCGTTTTCTTAAAAGGTTCATGAATTTTGCACACAATATTTGCTATATAACCAATGTGAAACAATTTTAGATCTATTTAAATACTCACTGAAAACATAGCTTTCAGTCATAGAGGACTTTTGTTTGGACTTTTGTTTAAATGGCAAAAGATGGGTGAAGTCCTAATGTTAGCCTTGTCAGCCTTTATGCCTCTGTTTCAGTGCAGCTACCTATAAAATGATTCAAATAAATGTAAGTATTCCCACAGGAGTTTGGGAGGATTCATCAGTATGTGCTTGTAAAAGAGCAAAGTGACAGTTTTAGAAACATCTTCATCAGAAGTGTTTATCTTGGCTTTTATTTAGCTCCAAAGAAATGCAGTGTTGCTTGTGTTCCCAGATTGCTTTAGCCCACTCTACTCTTACTACAGTAAGTGAAGTTGATATAGCAGAAAGCACTTAATCAAATTCTCACTGGACACAGTCGCATTACTCTCCAGTGTTTTACTGTTGTTGCTTTTAACAGACTCTTAATGGTTAGTGTAATTTTTAATTTCACATGAAAAACTCTGAAAATAGCTCTATTCAATTTAGTGGTAACCTTTCTCCTGTGTGCAAATGTCTTGCCCGGATCTCAAGGAGAAAACTGTAAGGGAAACTTAATTTTATTATCAGCATGTGGAAAGATTACATCATTTTTTCTTCTATAAATTCAGGACTGGAAAAAGATCAGTTTGGTCATTCTCCTGCTGGCTTGAGAGATCTTCCCTGTACTATACTTGCAGTGATTTATTCATGAAGTGGTTTATTAATGCTTGAGATCAACACAGCCACAGGCTGGCGAGTAGTTTTTATGCATTTTTGAGCAAACCTGTGTCCCCTTAGATGTGGTAAAGTTTAGGAGTCCAGACCGTCCAGAGTGGCACCTAAGACTTCAAAAACATCCATTTTAAGCTGTTTAAAATGTCACCAAGAGAGAACTCTGCCTATTTGCAGAAGGGAAATCTCTTGTGGAGAAGGCGAGGCCATTTTTATTGTGTGGCTGGAAATACAGACCTAAGATAGGCTGGAAATAGAGGGATCCATTAAGAAGCAATATAGTCACATGTTGCAGAGATGCTCCTGGATGCTCACCCACCATCTGCATTGCACTAAAGGGGTTATGTGTTTCTCCCCATTGTTCTGGCTGATCAGTCTTGGAGGCCCAAGGACAAGATGGCACATCCCCAGCATGCTTATCCTTGGCACATTTGCTATGACAGCTGCTCAGGTTTCCATTCTGAGCCAGTGACCATATACTGTTATAGCCATTTAGCCAGGAGGAGTAAAACAGATGCACTGTTGTTTCTCACTAAGCACTCTGGCAGTCATAACCAAAGAGGAGAAGTTCATCTCCAAATCCTTCAAAGTAAGGTTGCCTTATGTCCTCAGACCTATTTATAATTTGCAGGTGAACACTTCTGATGCCTCCTCATCTGTACCATATCCCACTGGTCTTCACCTCTCAGCTATCACATTTTTTCTAAGAAGAGCATTACCTGATCTTGTCACCCTGTAATAAAATGCTTTTAGGTGGGTGAACCTTATTTACCTTCTTATTTAGTAGCTTCATTCACTCTGGCTTCAAAAGGAGTCATAATCGGTGACTGAAAATCTTCCTAGAGCAAAGCACCATTTAGAAGAAAAGCATTTCAAGCTGCCCACTTGCTCCACTGTGTTCCTCCTGCTCCCTTACTGCTCCACTGAAATGCCAGTATAGCATATAAACAACATAAATCATAGGATATGCTTAAATCACACCCACAGTGAGTGTGGTAGGCTTTGTTTTTCTTGGAGATATGAAGTTACGGTAGGACCATTTCAGAGCATTTACTTCACTGAAAGCAAAGCTTGGATATATAAATTAGAAGTGTACATCTTGGAAACAGCAAGTAGACAGTGCAGAAGTAATACAAACAAGGCCCAACTTTTAAGAGTGCATCAACTAAAGATAATAGCAATCTATTCATGTATTCCAGCTCAAGAGTGATTTAAAGTATCCTACAGCTATGTGGGATCTAGTATCCAATGACATAATTATAGGAAAGTTTGAAGTGCTTCTCTCCAGTCTAGTAAATCATGTACTGTTGGATGGACATATGTTAATAAGCTGCTATGTCATAGTTACCTTGGTGCAGACTAAATGCTATAATTTCCTATTTGAAATACATGAAATAGAAAAGAATTGTGTAACAATTAAATTAGAAAGGGGAAACACAATTTCCTGGAAATTAGTTGCATCCATCCTGTGACTCTCTTATCTAGGTAGCAAAGGATATTGGGAATTCTGGCCTACCAAAATGTACTCTATGAAAATACATGGATGATATCAATTTAAACCCATTATTACTGATAGTAATCATGCATAATAAAACCCTTTGTGCCTCCTATATTCACTAAATGCAAATTAAATTGTTCTAAGCAACAACATTTCAGAAAGATTAAACACCCAACAATAAGAGAAAACTTCTAAACGTTTGGCCTTCTTTCCCGTATTCACTGAAGATATGGAAAACAGTGCAGGGAGTGGGTACCTCACCTAGCTTGTTTGCCCTTTGCAGGTGCTCCTCACACCACCAAATTTACAGTCAGGGCACCCAGCTCAACATCTGACCAAGGGGGCCACTTCCAGATGTGACTTATCTGCAACCTTGAGTTCACCGTGTTAGGCTGTAGAAGTGTTACTGTTGTTAAATGATTTGGGAGGATGGCATGGAGGATGGCATGGAGGAGGGAGTGAGACAGATGCATTTACATTCAAAAACTGCAAGCTTTTTGGGTCCCTCATGGAATGTGGATAGATAAAATTGTGCAAATGTAAATGTGGGGAGTATATGCTTTAGGGGGTTCTCAAGCCAGTGTATAAATTAAGTTTGTTAGAGAGAATGAGTTTATACTTTTAATGTTTGAAATAGCTTGCTATTTAATGACATATAAAGGAATGATAATTAGTTAAGTCATATTTGAAAAAAAAAAGTTTAATTGAGGATGATTTTCTCATGATTTTTAAATATTTGCAATTTTGGCAAAAAGTGTTTACAGGAAAATTCATAGAGAGACCTACGCTTCATCTCACCCATGATTTTTGATATTCCTTTGCCCACATACATTTTTACAATAACAGGTCAGTTTATATTCTGTAAGTTATCTTCAGAGCTTCAAACCGCACACAAAAACTATGTACAACTGCATTACTTCCTCTAATATGTACACAAAGACAATTAAATTCTCTGATAACAATTTTATTCTCACATGGGCCTCAACTTGTATTTAGTAAGCTGAGTCTAAACTGACATTTATTACGTGTAGTTAAAAAGCAGCTAATGATCAGGGGAAACAGATGATTCCTGGTCCATCTCTCATGGTGTACCCCATAAACTCTTCAAGACCAACCATCCCATGAGGTAGATGACCTGGACGCAGAATAAACTGCCTTGTTTCCACATTCTCATTTCTTTTCCTTCCTTTCCTCCTTCTCTCCTTCCTTCCCTCCCTCCTTCATTAACTTCATTAACTTTCTTCCTCCCTTCTGCTCTTCCTTTCTCCCTTCCTTTCCCCTACCCTCTCTTCTCATACTTTCCCTTCCTCTCTTCCTCCTTTTCTTTCTCTTTCTTCTTTCCCTTCATTTTGGTCTTAGCTAGCTGTACAGATTTTGGGGGTATATTTTAATGTTAAATACTGTATAGAAGAAAAGGAGGTAGCTGAATGAGAACATATTTTTATCAGTAGAACTTGATATTGGTACAAGTTAAACAGTGAGCACTGAGTAAACTTCTCAGTATAATTCCAAAGTTGTAGTGTATCTAAAGTTTAATACGAATAACTCCCTGCAGGTATATAGTTCTGGAAGTTTACTTTACGTAAGGAGAATGAACTTTGGATATTATGGATATATAAAAGCAGTTCCACTACCCAGAGGTGAATACTAACCTTATTTGTCAATTAGAAAGGAAACAAAGAAATGTTTGTTTGTTCAAATTGTTTTAGATTAAATAGAGTACAAGGTTAAATTGTAATAATAATAATACAACCATCAGTAACATAATAATAACTATTGATGTAAGTTTGATATAAAAGAGTGATTTGTGTTGCCAATAATAATTAGATAGCCTAATGTTTTAATCAATAAGATTAAGAAAAGCTTGGAAACAAGCATGTAACATAAATAAAATGAGGCATAAAAGACAGACTTAAATGGTTGTTCTTTGGCACTATTTTATGTTTCTGGAGACAAAGGTATCATGCTGGACTGCTAGATGGTCGTGTAGATAAACAAGGTGAACAAGCGCAGAGGCTAAAACTTCAGTAGCAAAGACAACTATTTGGTTTCAGTTTGGAACAGTATGTGCTTTTCTTGTTGGCTCCTGCTTTTCTAAGGCACTGGGCTTTATAAGAGTGTCAACCATTAGGCAGAGACAGTCCTTTCACAGGTCACAGGTATTACCTTGTACATCCAACCTCAGAAGGAGCAAGACTTGAACCTAGGTTTTACTGGTTTCCGCTTAAAAGCCCGTGACATGCCCTGAGCCATCCACTGGTCATCACATTAAAGCTTTCTCTTTCACCTGGGCAAAACACAGCTTATTTCTACAATAACAGAAATGCTGATCTAGAATGCATCTGGGCACTTCTGCATGGTTTCATATGAGGGCAGCTGAAGAGAACAACATAATGAACAAAACCATCAGGTGGAGATTCCAGGGCATTTATACCTGCTTAAGTACCTTTCAGTCTGAGTATCCTGAGTTCTACCTATGGTTGGATCTCCTTAAAAAAGTTCTCTTCAAATAAATTAAATTTGGCAAGAGTTTTGAAAATTGGTACTCTCAGGAATATTTCCAAAGCACGAGTGGTCTTGTGAGTTTGGTGTTCAAGAGGCTTGTCTTACTTTGTTTAAATCATGAAAAATATCACATTTTACTAATAATCTATTCCACAGATTATATATATCCCTCTACTTTGCATTTCTTATTTTAAAAAAGGACAACTGAGTGTATTCACTCAAGTGCTACAATTTTCCTATGACAGAACAACATTTTTATAACAAGTAAGAAGGTGCTTGGTGAAGCTAGCATGGTCCAATAGATTCTCTTTTATACACAGTCAAATGTGAACCAAATGCCACACAGAGTTAATTAAAAGAGCAGATTCAAACTAGGTGATAGTTGCAGTCAATCATATAGAGGTTTGCCAATGGCCTATAGAAAGCAGAACTTCTTGGCTTCAGATAACAGAAAAGATGATTTCTCAGCTATAGAGAGCATATGTCTTTCATGGCATGATTTAATTGTATTGGCCAATGTTCCCTATAAAGTTTTCTGTTTGCATCTTCCCTTATAGCTCTTCCAGTCTTCTGCAAGAGAACTTAGCTTCAGACAGCTTTGTTTAAAGACCCTCCTTTCCATGGCAAAAAATGCCATTTGATTTCCCCTCATCTCTCACTAGCACTGGAGAAAACATCTCTTGCCTTTGGTTTTACCTGTAATTTGCACTTTCAATAAATAGTGCTCAATAGCGCACCTGTGCTGGATCTAGAACTTGAGATTTCTACCTCTCCTTTGCCAGTTTCCATTTTATATTTCTGTTTCTCCCCTGTGATATCTCTTCTTTCTTATCTCTTCAAAGGACAACTGCATATTGTGCATACTTTTGAATCCAAGCTTGCATTGCCAGCAGCTATATACTTGGCACCAACAGAATCCTGCAATGGGCATTAGATGTTTAGGCCTTTCCAACAGTCTTTGGTGAGCATTGTACTCCTTCAAGGGTCTCACCCTTTTAGCAAAGAGGTGCTATGGAAATTGCTAAGTATAAGATGATTCTTGATGCCTCTTCTCCTGGAGTCACCCTACCTAGGCATTTAGCAGCATTTGGAGCTGCAAATTCTTGGGTCCTGCTCACTGAGATTTCCTGAAGCAAGGAAAATCTGACACATTTTGTGCACAATTTCCTCTATATTAAAATAGGAGACAAGAAGCGCAAAACCTGTGCTTAGTTTCCTCTAAGCCAGAGAGGATTCAAGCCAAGACTGGCAAGTGGTAAGTGATACTCACGTTCCTAATAAATGCTAATTAGTTTTAAATCAGCAAAAACAGTTACTGAGAAGAGGCCAATGAGAATAACACTTTGTACCTGTCAGGGATGGGAGTACAGAGTATGGAGTCTATAGCAGAACCTTACTGAATCTTGCACCTCTGATTGTACTTCAGTTTCATGGAGGCATACAAAGAGGCATGAAAAGGTTTTCCAATCTAACATGCATTCTTAGTCAGGGCAGTCACATCCATGGCTGCGAGTGCATGGATTTACTGATGCAAATATGAATCCTATAGTTGGACTTCGGCAAAACCCTGTGTGCCATCAGCATTTTTACACTGCAATTGCAGGAACTGTTTCATGGTTTGGCACCATGTGAATGCCCTCTGCAGCAGCATTTTTACCATTCCACTATTTGCCTCGCTGCCGCTTCACTGAGTTTCTAAAGGGTTTTCATTCTCCCTTTCCCTATACATTTCACTGGTGTGAGATGTGGACTTAGCTATAGCTTATTATCCAAAGCTGTTCAGTATGTTAGCCTACTAAGTATCACTATTTAATAAAGTTGGGCACTGCATTTATAGACACAGTTAGGCTAAATTCAAACATTTCCTCCTGTTCCCAAGAGTGCAGTGAAAATTTTTACTGCAGAGGCTGGAGTTAACACTAGAATAAAGCTTGCTAGCACAGGCTTGGTGATTAAAATGCTCCGAGAATTGCTGTACTATAATAAGGAAAATGTCCTTGTGTAGCAATTTCCAGCTGAATGTTGTAGGAAAAGAGAAGACATTTCCCCAAGTGAGAGAGAACCTAATGATGAAAAAAAGATCATTGTGTATTTTTTGCCAATGACAAATACAAATTTTCTGTAGAATTTATTGCCCTTGCACCTTGACAGCGAGAAGTACAGTGGATCAAGACAGGAAAGGAAAATTCATTTTCTACTGCAAATAAAGTCAGCATTCAACTGCTCACCCATGAAATGATTGGCCAAGAAGCTAACAAGCCTGTTTGTTGTGGAATATACTTATATAACTACAGTAATAAAATTCCCATATTAGGACTTCACTGGAAGCACAGTTCTGATTCAGATCCTGTACGATATGAGATTCTTTGGACATACTTGAGGCACAGCTCATGTAGCATGTACTCACACGTGTTCCAGAGCACAGAA